>NW_026728724.1:0-27166 GCF_030684315.1 Stegostoma tigrinum
CATCACAAATTCCAGTCTTCATTCAATTCAGTCCACTCTACATGATATCAAAAAATGGCTGAAGGCACAGGATACGGAATAGCTGTGGGCACTGACAATAGACCAGCAACTGAAGACTTGTGCTGCAGAACTAGCTGTTCCATTGCCAAGCTTTTCCAGAACATTACAACACTGGCATTTACCCAGCAATGTGGAATGTTGCGCAGTTATAGTCTATTCACAGAAAGCGGGACAAACCCAATCCTGCCAAATACCACCTCATCAATTTATTCTCAATCATCAACCAACTGAAGGAAAGGATCATCAACTTGGCTAACAAACATTGTTCATAAAATATGTGCTTTCTGACACCCAGCTCCACCAGGACTACTCAGCTCCTGACTTCATTGTAACCTTGTTCCAAGCATGCATAAACAGCCAAATCTTAGAAGTGAGGTGACCATCACTGCCTTTGACATCAAGGCTGCATTTGACTGAGTATCAAGGCATCCTTGCAAAACTGTAGCCAATGGGAATCGGTGGAAAATTCTCTACTGTTTGGAGTCATACCACTTACAAAGAAAAATGATCGTTCGATGTCAACCATATCAGCCCCAGGAGACCACTGCAGGAATTCCTCAGGTTACTTTCCTATATTTAATCATCTTCATTTATTTAATCTATTGCCTTCCCTCCACTGTAAGGTCAGAACTGGGTATATTTGCTAATAATTGTACAATGTTCAGCACCATTCACAACTCCTCAAATAATGAAACAACCCATGCACATAAACAGCAAGGTCTGGATAGCATCCAGGGTTGGGCTATACCTGATAATTAATATTAATATTTAGCTGCCAAGCAATGACCTTTTCCAGCAAGAGCAAATCTAGCCATCTCCTTAACTGATAGTGGCATTACCAATACAGAATGCCCCCACTATCAACATCTTAGAGGTTACCATCGACAAGAAACAGAACTGGACCAGCCATATAAATACAGTGACTATAGTAAATATAGACTATAGTAGATGAGTAACTCACCTCCTGTCTTCCCAAAGCTTGAAAGTGGAGTCACAGATATATAGGATAGTGAAGAAGGTATTTGGTATGCTTGCTTTTATTGGTTAGTGCATTGAATTTTGGCATTGGGAGATCATATTGCAGCTGTACAGGACATTGGTTAGGCCACTATTGGAATACGTTGTGCAGTCTGGTCTCCCTGCTATATGAAGGATGTTGTGAAACGTAAAAAGGTTCAGAAAAGATTTGCAAGGATGTTTCCAGGGCTGGGGGTTTTAAGTTATAGGAAGAGGCTGAATAGGCTGGGGCTGTTTTCCCTGGAGCATCAGAGGCTGAGGAGTGACCTTACAGAGGTTTATAAAATCATGAGGGGCATGGATAGGGTAAATAGACAAGGTCATTACCCTGGGGTGGGGGAGTCCAAAACAAGAGGACATAGTTTTAAGGTGAAAGGGGAAAAATTTAAAAGGGATCTAGGCGGTAACTTTTCACACAGAATGGTATGTGTATAGAATGAGCTGCCAGAGGAAGTAGTGGAGGCTGGGACAGCTACAACATTTAAAGTCATCTGGATGGGTATATGAATAGGAAGGGTTTAGAGGGATATGCGCCAAATGATGGCAAATGGGATTAGATTTATTTAGGATAAGTGATCGGCACGGACAAGTTGGACCAAAGGGTCTGTTTCTGTGCTGTACATCCCTCTGAGTCTAAGATGCAAGTCATGAGTGTGATGGAATGGGTGCAGCCCCAACAACCTCATTTACCAGGGCAAACATTCAGGGCAAAACAGCCCACTTGATTGGCATCCTATCCACCACCTTCAACCTTCACTTCCTTCATCATTTTTGAGGCAATGGCTTAGTGGTATTGTTGCTGAACTGTTAAATCAGAGATTCAGGTAATGTTCTGGGGACCTGGGTTCAAATCCTATCACAACAGACGGTGGAATTTGAATTCAATCAAAATCTAGAACTAAGAGGCTAATAATGACTGAATCCATTGTCAATTGTCAGAAAAACCCATCTGGTTCACTAATGCCCTTTAGGAAAGGAAACTGTCATCCCTACCTGTTTTGGGGTACAGTTGACTCTAGACCCACAGCAATGCAGTTGAATCTCAACTGTCCTCAGGAATGCTGGTCTAGTCAGTGATGCACTTATCCCCCGAGTAAATATTTAAAAAACCACTGACACCCTGGCAACAGTGTGTGCCAATTCACCAAAGCCCCTTCAAAACCTGTGACATTCTCCATCCTAGAACAACAAGGCCAGCTGATACATTGAATCACCAACACCTGCAAGTTCCCCTTCAGGCAATATGACAGTACGAAGCACTGTTGGACTGTGGTTGAGGTACAGTGTTGGAACCTATCCTCCTTGTTTATTTACATTTTGTAATCAACCTGTTTGGAAGAAGAGTCAAGATAATAAAATGTGAGGCTGGATGAACACAGCAGGCCAAGCAGCATCTCAGGAGCACAAAAGCTGACGTTTCGGGCCTAGACCCTTCATCAGAGAGGGGGATGGGGGGAGGGAACTGGAATAAATAGGGAGAGAGGGGGAGGCGGACCGAAGATGGAGAGTAAAGAAGATAGGTGGAGAGGGTGTAAGTGGGGAGGTAGGGAGGGGATAGGTCAGTCCAGGGAAGACGGACAGGTCAAGGAGGTGGGATGAGGTTAGTAGGTAGCTGGGGGTGCGGCTTGGGGTGGGAGGAAGGGATGGGTGAGAGGAAGAACCGGTTAGGGAGGCAGAGACAGGTTGGACTGGTTTTGGGATGCAGTGGGTGGGGGGGAAGAGCTGGGCTGGTTGTGTGGTGCAGTGGGGGGAGGGGATGAACTGGGCTGGTTGAGGGATGCAGTAGGGGAAGGGGAGATTTTGAAACTGGTGAAGTCCACATTGATACCATATGGCTGTAGGGTTCCCAGGCGGAATATGAGTTGCTGTTGCAGGAACAGCAACTCATATTCCGCCTGGGTGCAGGAACAGCAACTCATATTCCGCCTGGGAACCCTACAGCCATATGGTATCAATGTGGACTTCACCAGTTTCAAAATCTCCCCTTCCCCTACTGCATCCCTCAACCAGCCCAGTTCATCCCCTCCCCCCACTGCACCACACAACCAGCCCAGCTCTCCCCCCCCACCCACTGCATCCCAAAACCAGTCCAACCTGTCTCTGCCTCCCTAACCGGTTCTTCCTCCCACCCATCCCTTCCTCCCACCCCAAGCCGCACCCCCAGCTACCTACTAACCTCATCCCACCTCCTTGACCTGTCCGTCTTCCCTGGACTGACCTATCCCCTCCCTACCTCCCCACTTACACCCTCTCCACCTATCTTCTTTACTCTCCATCTTCGGTCCGCCTCCCCCTCTCTCCCTATTTATTCCAGTTCCCTCCCCCCATCCCCCTCTCTGATGAAGGGTCTAGGCCCGAAACGTCAGCTTTTGTGCTCCTGAGATGCTGCTTGGCCTGCTGTGTTCATCCAGCCTCACATTTTATTATCTTGGAATCTCCAGCATCTGCAGTTCCCATTATCTCTGGAAGAAGAGTCATATTGGACTTGAAATGATATCTCCATTTCTCTCTGTGCAGGTTTTGCCAGACCTGGTGAGTTTCTTCAACATTCCCTGTGTTTATTTCGTGGTACCTCTCCCTCTGGTATGTTTCACAGCGTCTACAACTCAGATTCTATCTTATCAACTCAAAGTTTCCTAAACAGACTAAGAATAGAATTTCATTGGTTATAAAATGCATTGGGATAGTTTCTTTTTCTCATTCCACTAGATATGTTCCAATCCAGATCACATTATATAGGAATATACATCATCTGTGGCATTGAGTGCAAATGCCATAGGTTCATAGAGTCAAACAGCATGGAAACCGACCCTTTGGTACAACCTGTCCGTTACCAACCATGTTCATAAATTAAACTAGTCCCACCTGCCTGTATTTAGCCCATATCCCTCCAAACCTTTCCTTTTCATATACTTATCCAAATGTCTTTTAAACGTAGTTGTACCTGCATCTGGCACTTCCTCTGGCAGTTCATTCCACACACCAACCACTCTCTGTATAAAAAAAGGTGATGCAATATTAAATTTTCACATTTTTCCTTCCGCATTTTCAAGTAATGTTTCTAACGGGTGCTTGTTATTGCAGAATACTGATGTTCTCCTGTGCAGTTCTGATGCATTCACAACCACCACACAGTGGTGGTAATTTGCTTGGTAGTGAGAAAGAAGAAGTGAGGTAATTAATTGACATTTCATCATGTTAAAGTCAATGCAACAAAAAAATTGGCAGGAGGGTCTGCTGACTTGCTATTGTTCTTTTTCCACTTTGTCGCCATAACTATTCCCCAAAAATCATCTTCAAATCATGAGAGATTTATCAAGTATAAGTTCGGATCTATCGCCCGAGGAGGAGATAAAACTCAGATAATGTATCAACCACAGACCAACAGCGGGATGGGTCACTAAAAAAGAATCTATTTTGCCAAAGGGCCACTGAAGAAAAGGGCAAATTAGTTTTACAAAACGTTAATTGCCTCATCCTCTCTTTAAAGTGCACACATTTTTTATGAAATGGCACAATGTTTTGTTTTATTAACAAAACAAAAGTTGCTAGAAAAGCTAAGAATGTCTGGCAGCACCTGTGAAGAGAAATTAGAGTCAACATTTTGGATTCAGTGACCCTTCCTCAGAACCTATCCATGTACGAATCCAAATATTTTTTTAAATATTGCTATCATACCTGCCTCAACCACTTTCTCTGGCAGCCCATTCCATATGCACACCACTCTCTACGTGAAGATGTTGTCCCTTAGGTCCTTCTTTCATCTTCCCCCTGTCACCTTAAACGTATGTCCTCTAGTTTTCAATTCCCCATCCCTGGGAAAAAGACTGTACGCATTTATCCTATCTATGCCCTTCATGATTTTATACACCTTAGAAAGGTCACCCCACAATCTCCTATGTTCCAAGGAATAAAATCCTATCTTGGTCAACCTGTCCCCATAATTCAGGCCTACTAGTCTTGGCAACATCCTTGTAAATCTTCTTTGCACACTTTCCAGTTTAACTATGTCTTTCCTATAACAGGATAATCAAAACTGTACACAATACTTCAAGTGTGGCCTCACCAATGACTTATACAACTGTAACATAAAGTTCCAACTCCTATGCTTGAATGCCTCGACCGATGAAAGCCAGCATGCCAAATGCCTTCTTCACTACCGTGTCTACCTCTGACACTGATTTCAACAATCTATGTACTTGTACTCCTAAGTCTTTTCTGCAACACTCCTCAGGACCTTACCATTTACTGTATAAGTCCTACCTTATTTGACTTTCCAAAGTGCAACACCTCACACTTATCTGTATTGAATTGCATTTGCCAATCCTCAGCCCACTTCCCTATCTGACCAAGCTCCCTCTGTAACTTTTGATAACTTTCTTCGCTATCAATGATGTCTTCTAATTTTGTATCATCTGCAAATTTACTATTCATGCCATATACATTCACATCCAGATCATTTATGTAAATAACAAGTAACAAAGGTCCCAGCACCAACCCCTGTGGCACACCACCAGTCACTGGCCTCTTATGACTCCTTGACCCACACACATCATTCCCTCCTTTTTTGAATTCATTCACAGGATGTGAGTGTCACTGGCTGGGTTGCCATTCATTACCATTCCCTAATTGGTCAGAGGGCAGTTAAGATTCCTGTGAGTCCCATTGTGTGCCCACATTGCTATGTGTCTTCAGTCACAGTTTTTTTCTATTCATTTGTGGCATGTGGGTGTCACTGGCAGGCCAGCATTTCTTGCCCATCCCTACTTGCCCTTGAGAATGTGGAGGTGAGCTGCCTTCTTGAACCACTGCAGTCCTCTTGCTGTGGGTTGACCCTCAATACTATTAGGGAGGCATTTCCAGGATTTTGATCCAGCAACAATGAAGGAATGGTGATATATTTCCAAGTCAGGACGGTGAGTGACTTGGAAGTGAACTTGGAGGTGGTGGTGTTCCCATATGCCTGATGCCCTTGTCCTTCTAGATGGAGATGGTCGTGGGTTCAGAAAGTGCTGTCTGAGGATCTTTGGTGAATCTCTGCAGTGCATCTTGTAGTTAGTACACAGTGCTGCTACTGAGTGTTGGAGGGATTGGATGCCTGTGGATGTAGTTCCAGTCAAGCGGGCTGCTTTTTCCTGGATAGTGTCAAGCTTCTTGAGTGTTGTTGGGGGTGTACTCATCCAAGCAAGTGGGGAATATTCCGTCACACTCCTGACTTGTGCCTTGTAAATGGCAGACAGGCTTTGGGGAGTCAGGAGGTGAGTTACTTGCCGCAGTATTCCTAGCTTCTGACCTACTCTTCTAGCCACCATGTTAATGTGGTGAGCCAGTTGAGTTTCCGGTCAATGGTAACCCCTTTAGGATGTTGATAGTGGAGGAATTCAGTGATGGTAACACGACTGAATGTCAAGGGATGGTGGCCAGATTGTCTCCAGTTGGTGTTGGTCATAGCCTGGCATTTGTGTGGCACAAATGTCACCTGCCATTTGTCAGCCCAAGCCTGGATATTGTCTGGATCTGGTTGCATTTGAACATGGACTGCTTCAGTATCTGAGGAGTCACGAATGGTGCTGAACATTGTGCAATCATCGGCAAATATCCCCCACTTTTGACATTATGATGGAGGGAAGGTTATTGATGAAGCAGCTGAAGATGGTTCTGCCGAGGACACTACCCTGAGGAACTCCTGCAGAGTTGTTCTGAAGCTGAGATGATTGACCTCCAATAACCTCGACCATCTTCCTATTTGTCAGGTAAGACTCTAACCACCAGAGAGTTTGTCCCCGATACCCATTGGTTCCAGGTTTGCTAGGGCTCCTTGATGCCACACTTGGTCGAATGCAGCCTTGATATCAAAAGCTGTCACTCTCATCTCACTTCTGGAATTCAGCTTTTTTATCCATGTTTGGACCAAGGCTGTAATGAGGTCAGGAGCTGAGTGGCCCTGATGAAACCTAAACTAGGCGTCACTGAGCAGATTATTGCTGATTAGGTTCAGCTTGATAGCACTGTCAATGACACCTTCCATCACTTTACTGACGATTGAGAGGAGACTGATGGGGTGGTAATTGGCTGGGTTGAATTTGTCGTGTGCAGGACATACTTGGGCAATTTTCCACATAGTCAGGTAGATACCAGTGTTGTAACTGTACTGGAGCAGCTTGACAAGGGGAATAGCAAGTTCTGGAGCACACGTCTTCAGTACTGTTGCTAGAATATTGTCAGGGCCCGTAGCCTTTGCAGTATTCAGTGTCTCCAACCATTTCTTGATATCACATAGAGTGAATCGAATTGGCTGAATACTGGTATCTGTAATGCTGGGGACCACTGGAGAAGACCGAGATGGATCATCCATTTGGCATTTCTGACAGAAGATTGCTGTGAATGCTTCAACCTTATCTTTTGCACCGAAGTGCTGGGCTCTTCCATCATTGAGAATGGAGATATTTGTGGAACCTCCCCTCTAGTGAATTATTTAATTGTCAACTACTATTCACAACTGAATGTGGCAGGATTGCAGAGCTTAGATCTGACCCATTGATTGTGGGATCACTTAGCTCTATCACTTGCTGATTGTGCTGTTTGGCATGCAAGTAGTCCTGCTCGGTGGCTTCACCAGGTTGATATCTCATCTTCAGGTATGCCTGTTGTTGCTCTGGGCATGCCCTTGTCCACTCTCAATTGAACCAGGATTGATCCCCTGGCTTGACAGTAATGGTTGAGTGGGGGATATGCTGGGCCATGAGGTTACAGATCATGCTGGAGTACAGTTCTGCTGCTGTTGATGACCCACAGTGCCTCATGGATGCCCAGTCTTGAGTTGCTAGATCTGTGTGAAGTCTGTCCCATTTTTCACAGTGGTAGGTGCCACACGTCATGACAGAAGTTATTCTCAATGTGAAGGCGGGACTTGGTCTCCACAAAGACTGTGTGATGGTCTCTCTTACTGATACTGTCATGGACAGATGCAATTGCAGCTGGCAGATTAGTAAGGATGAGGTGAAGTGTGTTGTTCCCTCTTGTTGGTTCCCCCACCACCTGCCTCAGACACAGTCTAGCAGCTATGTCCTTTAGGACCCAACTAGCTCAATCAGTAGTACTGCTGCTGAGCCATTCTTGGAGGTGGATATTGAAATCCCTCGCCCAGAGGACATTTTGTGCCTTTGCCATCCTCAGTGCTTCCTCTAAGTGTTGTTCAACACTGAGGAGTACTGATTCATCAGTTGAGGGAGGAAACTATGTGGTAATCAGCAGGAGGTTTCCTTGCCTGGGATGGGGGTGAGGGAGGAGGTGTGGGGGCAGGTGTAGCACTTCCTGCGGTTGCAGGGAAAAGTATCGGGTGTGGTGGGGCTGGAGGGGAGTGTTGAGCAGACAAGGAAGTCATGGAGAGAGTGGTCCTTCCGGAAAGCAGATAAGGGTGGGGTGGGAAAAATGTCTTTGGTAGTGGGGTCGGATTGCAGATGACAGAAGTGTCAAAGGATGATGCATTGGATCCAGAGGTTGGTGGGGTGGTAGGTGAGGATGAGGGGAATTCTTTTTTGTTTGTTATTGCAGGGACGGGGTGTGAAGGATGAGTTGCAGGAGACACGGTTGAGGGCGTTCTCGACCACTGTCGGGGGGGAGGTTGCCGCCCTTGAAAACTGAAGACATCAGAGATGTATGCCAGTGGAATGCCTCATCCTGAGAGCAGATGCGGCGGAGATGAAGGAATTGGGAATAGGGGATGGCATTTTTGCAGGAAGGTGGGTGGGAGGGGGTGTATTCTAAGTAGCAGTGGGTGTCGGTGGGCTTGAAATGGATATCAGTTTCTAGGTGGTTGCCCGAAATGGAGACTGAGAGGTCCAGGAAGGTGACAGAGGTGTTAGAGAAGGTCCAGGTGTACGGATGTAGGTAGGGAGTTCCTGGACCGAATTCCTCTACAAAATCTCCCCTCGCCCACCACATCCCAAAACCAGCCCAGCTCGTCCCCGCCTCCCTAACCTATTGTTCCTCTCACCTATCCCCTCCTCCCACCTCAAACCGCACCCCCATTTCCTATCTACTAACCTCATCCCACCCCCTTGACCTGTCTGTCCCCCCTGGACTGACCTATCTCCTCCCTACCTTCTCACCTACACTCGCCTTTACTGGTACCCCATCTCTTTGACTTGTCTGTCTCCTCTCCACCTGTCTTCTCCTCTATCCATCTTCGATCCGCCTCCCCCCTTATTTATTTCAGACAGCCCCCCTCCCCCATTTCTGATGAAGGGTCTAGGCCCAAAACATTAGCTTTCCTGCTCAGCTGATGTGTTCATCCAGCTCTGTACCTTGTTGTCTCAGATTCTCCAGCAGCTGCTGTTCCTATTATCTATGGTGATGGTGCTGTCTGGTACATTGTTTGTAAGGTATGATTCTGAGTAAGACTATGTCAGGCTGTTGCTTAACTAATATGTGAGACAGCTCTCACAATTTTGGAACTAACTCCCTGATGTTAATGAGGAGGACTTTGCAGGGTCAGTAGGGCCTTTTCTGCTGTTGTCTTTTCCAAGTGCCTAGGTTAATTCCAGGTCATCCATCCGTTTCATTTCTTTGAGACTTTGTAGCAATTGGTACAACTCAGTGCTTGCTAGGCCATTTCGGAGGGCCATTTCACATTGCATGGGTCTGGACTCACATGTAGGCCAGACCTGGTGAGGGTAGCAGATTTTCTTCCCATTGGGACATTAGTGAACTAGATGGGTTTTTCTGACAACTGGCAATGGTTTCATGGTGATCTGTTGACTCTTAATTTCAGACTTTTAAAAAAATTATTGATTTCAAATTCCACCATCTGCCTTGGTGGCATTTGAACCCAAACCTGCAGCCCAATGGTATCAATGTGGACTTCACAAGCTTCAAAATCTCCCCCTCCCCCACTGCATCTCAAAACCAGCCCAACTCGTTCCCCCCCCCCCCCCCACTGCATCACAAAACCAGCCCAGCTCGTCCCCACCTCCCTAACCTGTTCTTCCTCTCAACTATCCCCTCCTCCCACCTTAGGCCGCACCTCTATTTCCCACCTACCAACCTTAACCCGCCTCCTTGACCTGTCTGTTCTCCCCGGACTGACCTATCCCCTCCCTACCTATACTCTCCTCTCCAGCTATCTTCTCCTCTATCCATCTTTGGTCCGCCTCCCCCTCTCTCCCTATTTATTTCAGAACCCTCTCCCCATCCCCCTCTCTGATGAAGGGTCTAGGCCTGAAACGTCAGCTTTTGTGCTCCTGAGATGCTGCTTGGCCTGCTGTGTTCATCCAGCTCCACAGTTTGTTATCCCCAGAACATCAGCTGGGTTTCTAGATTAATGGTCTAGCGATCATATCATTAAGCAATCATATACCCCTCAAGTCACATCTCATCACACCAAGGCAGTTTCCTTCCTTAATAGACATTAGTGAACCAGGTAGTGTTTTTTTTCCCAACAGTCGACAATGATCATCATTAGACTCTTGCAGATTTTTCTGAATTCAAATTCTACCATTTGCTGTGGCAGGTTTTGAATATGGTCCCCATAACATTAGCTGATGTTTCTGGATTAATGGTCTAGTGATAGTATCACTAGGTCATTGCCTTCCCATATCCTACACAATCAATTTAGATTCCTGACAGCCAGTTGTTGAGAAAGAGATCAGAAGTCAATCTTCACTCAGTTTTGGAAATTTTAAATCGAAGTGGAATCTTACAAATAAACAACTCCTCACTCAATTATTAACAGCCATCTCAAGTCTGTCTTCATAAGTAATCATCAATGAATGCCTTCCGTCTGTGCATACTTCAATTTAATTCATGCAATTAGCAATCAATTCCTTTCAGAATCTTACAACCCTCAAACTAATGACCTTTTATGTTTGGGCATGGTTGTCTATTGCACAATCTGGTGTAAACTCAGAGCTGGCATACTGTGATGTTTTCAACTTCTGCCTTTCACTGAGATGACAGCAACTCTCGAGGAATAATACAAATGGAGAAAAGATAAATAAAAACTGTATTGCTCTGTGAGGGGGAGATCGCTGCCCAAAGTGTCCCCAAGCTACCCAAAAGCCAAGACCAAAATTGAACCAGTGTTGTTCCTCAAATTTGCATTCTGAATCGCTGCCATGCTGGAGGAGACTGAGGATAGACATGTTGGAGGTAGAGTTGGGGGGTGGGGAATGGTTGGGAGTTGAAATGGGCAGTGACCAGGAAGTTAGGTTGGCTTTTATGGACCAGTGAAACAGTTAACTAGTCTACGTTTTGTCTCACCAAAATAGAGAAGACCACATCAGGATCGTTGGATGGAGTAGACTAGTTTGGAGGAGATGCACTTGAAGCTCTGTCTCACCTGGAGGAACTGGCTATGGCCATGGGTGGATGTGAAGGAGATGGTGTGTCAACAGGTGTTAAAGGGGAAGCTACCAGGGGATTGGCGTGGTGGTGGGGAGTGTTGCATGAACTAAGGATTGGCAAAGGGAATGATCCATGTGGAAGGCAGAGAGAGGCAGGGAGTGGAAAATGGTCTGGGTGGTGGGGTATAATTGGAGTTGGTGGAAGTGTTTGAAGATGATCTATTGGATGTGGAGGCTGGTGGGATGAAAAGTGAGGACAAGGAGAACTCTATCTTTATTATGTTTGGGGAGGTACTTTAGAGCTGTGGAGTGGGTTTTGGAGGAGGTGTGATGGAGGGCGGCCTACCACCCATTTCAACTCACCCACACCCCAACTTCCCCTCCAACATGTCCATTCTCAGCCTTCTCCAGGGTCACAGTGATTCGGAACACTAATTTGAGGAGCAACACCTTATCTTACACCTACAGCCTGGAGGACTCAAAATTGAGTTCTCTAATTTCAAATAACCTTCCCACTCATTCCCCAGCTCCCTTTCCAGCCCCAACTCCTCCTTTCCATTTCAGCTGTTGACCCTCTTCCAGCTACCAACCAGATTCATTCTTCTCATTAACCAACCAGGTCATTACCTACTACTGGTATGTACATATCATCACCATTCCACTAACCCTCTCGCCATCCTTTATCTGCAGCTCCCCCTACCCCATATCCAGCCCTGAAGAAGAGTAATACCCAAAATGTTGACTTCTCCTTTCCTCCAGATGCCGCCTGATCTGCTGTGTTCTTCTAGCCTCCTAGTGGTCTATCTTGGATTCCAGCGTCTATAGTTTTTTTTGTCTCTGGACATACCTAACCCAAATGTTGTAAGATCAGTTTTAGAGCCCCTAATACCACTCTGGCTGATTGATTCAAACTTACCACACATCGAGAAATAAAAGGAAATTCATGCTCTTCAACTTTGACCAATCTTTCCACTTGTGCATTGATCATTCTCACCTTTATACCACTCATCATTCCAAATGCCAAAACAGCAAAGACAGCCCTGTCTTGAATTCTTCACAATGTTGCTGTGTATTCAGCAATTTGAGTTGAGCTCCTTCTAACCTAATTCCCACAGGCATTTGTTTGAGCTACACAATCTTAACATCAATTAGTTCCTTCACATAGAAAGTAATTAGATAGTTCTTTATGTTTTAACACTTAGAATTGTCCTGTATTCCCCATTTAAAAAGTAAATGCTTTTGCAATAAATTAAGGATCTTACAGCAGCACTGTTCACCAGATTACTTCACATGTTAAAAAAAGTGACAGAATTCTGAAACCTGCAGTGCTTATGAATTATTTATCAGCTTGAAAAAGTCAGTTGAAAACCATCACTAGTCCTTATTTATTCTAAAGGCGTGGTTGAGAATTGCACCTCCTGAATCAAAATTGAAATGCTTGTGTTCTTTTGATGTACCTGTATATAAATTGCCCATTGCCTCCCTTCAGGGAAGTGACGGCCTGGTGGTATTATTGCTAAACTATTAATTCAGAGACCCAGGTAATGTCTTGGGGACCCAGAGTTCGAGTTCCGCCACAGCAGATGGTGGAATCTGAATTCAATAAAAAAAATTCTGGAATTAAGAGTCTAATGATGACCATGAATCCATTATCACTTATTGGAAAAATCCATCAGGAAACTGCCATTCTTACCTAGTCTGGCCTACATGTGACGCCAGACCCACAGCAATGTGGTTGACTTGCAACTTCCCTCTAGGTAATTAGGGATGGGCAATAAATGCTGGCCTAGCCAGCAATGCCTTCATCCCGTGAATTAATTCTAAAAAATTTAAAAGTACATGTATTTCTAAGGCCTTGTGTGGCTTTTGTCAGGATATCAGGAAATGCTGGGCCAAAGCATTTGGCTAACTGCTATGGGGCACAATGGGTCACACCTTAGGAATCATACCTCCATGCCTTTGCCAAGTTTGCCCATTATAATTGTCAATGTTTGAACCTTGTCAGTTTCAGTCCCTTCCACAATGACTGTGAAATCCTTTGACAATCATTTTCTTGCTGTGTCTGACGATCCTTAATCACACCATTCCTCACTTCTTTCCTCTTCATACTGGGTGGGAATGTTCTGTTCGTCTAGTTAGAAACAATTTCCTGCTTTCCCATTTCCATTCTAGTGACCGAAAGGGTTTTAGTAAATTGGAATGTGAGCTATGAGAATATCATATGAGAATGTCTAGCATTTGTTGCCCACCTCTAATTGCCCTTGGCAAGTTGCTGGTGAACCCATATCTTGTAATTATAGGCCATGTAGTTTAGGAAATTTTTTGGAACGATTTTGCCCCAGCACCAATGAAGTGACAGCAATATAGTACCAAGTCAAGATGATGTTTGACTTTGAGGAAAATTGCTGCTGGTTGTGTCCCCATGCATTTGCTACCTTTGTCCTTCTAGCTGGTACAGAACACAGACTTAGAGGGTACTGTCAAAGGAGATTTAGTGAGTTTTTGCAATACATCTTGTAAATGGCTCACATTGCTGCGACTGTGTGCCAGTGGTGGAGGAGTAAATGTTGAAACAGTGGATGGAGGTACCATTAATGAGGGGTGCTTTGTCCTGGGTAGTGTCAGGTTTCTTTGTTTTTTAGGAGGTGGACTATTCAGGCAAATGGAGAGTATTCCAAAAATATCCTTGACTCTCACCAATTTCTCATTTAGATATTGATGCTCAGTGACCATCATCTAAAGATACTTTAAATTTCACATATATGTTGATGATATCTAGTTCTACTCAGCCCTACCTCTCTCCATTCCTCTACTACCGTTGTTGTCGGCATGGTTGTCCAACATCAATTTCCAGCATTTGAAAGACAAAAACCAGTTGTCTTCATTGCTGCTACAAACCCTTTGTGAACAATCCCAGTTATTTTCCTGGTTGGTCTCAGGCTAATTCACACATATCTCAATCTCATTGCCTCCAGCAGCCCTGAATTCAGCCTCCAATTCCATATCCATCCCAGACCACCTACTTAATATTACTCATCTGCAGCTGAAACTCTCATTGATCCCACTGTTGCATTTAAACTTGACTCCCATCTTTGACCCTTTCTAAACTTCATCTGATTCAAAAGTATTTCATATTATCCTTATACATGCCAACCTAGATTCTCCAGCATCTGCAGTTCTCATTATCCTAGATTGGAACCCGGTTCATCAACACATCATATTTAAAATTTGCTTCTTCATGCTGAAATCCCTCCATGGTCTTTTTGCTCCCTATTTTTGTAATCTCCGCTAACTTCGTAGCCCTCTGTAAACTATTCTGTTTTTCCAACTCAAGACCCCAGTCCATTCCTAAGTTCCTTTGCCACACCACTGGCCACTGTACCATCAATTATCAAGGCTGTGAACTGGTAATTTGTCCCTAAATTATTTTTCCTCTCCATTTCTTTCTTTTCTTTTAAAATGCTCAATAAAACCTAGCATTTTGACTAAGCACATGGTCTGGTCAACTCTCTGAATACTTTTTCCTGTTCTCCTGTCAGCTTTTTTTTTCAGATTATACTCCTGTGAAGTCCCTCAGAATGGGATTTCTATGTTAAGGATTCTATACATGCGAAAGTTATTCTAACCTGTTCAGAGGTGGGACTTTCAGTCAGCCCAACTCAGATTGGAAACAGAGGGGGCGATGCTGGTCCTAATTTTAAGAAATGAAGTCAGGAAGGTGTTGGAAGTTGCAGTGGGGCAAACATTTTGGTGATAGTGTCCATAATTCAGTAAAATTTAAGTTAATTATGAACAAAGGTAAAGATGGACCAGAAATAAGTAAGTGCAGTGTCAACATGTTCCCCTTAAGGTGTTGAGTGGGACAAACAAGTCCAGAGAATTCTGAATATCAAGAAATGCAAAGAATTGGATGTGATAAAAGGAAGTTTGTGGTAGATACCAAAGGCTCAAAACAACGGATTGCCAAGAAAGGTATAAAAAGTGCAGGGGTTTGTTAAAAAAGAGAGATGAAGAGAACAAACAGGGGATATAAAAAATCATTGGAGGTAACATTAAGGAAAGTACAAAATCTCTTTTATATGTACTTTCAGAGCAAGAGAGTAATTAGGGACAGTAATTAGAGTAAGGCTCATTAGGGTCCAAAGTGACTATCCATGTGTGGAGCCAGAAGACATAGCTGAGGTTTTAGTGTGTACTTTGCACCCATATTCACAAAAGAGAAATACAATGTAGATCTCAAAATCACAAAGCATGATTGTTAAATACTTGAACAAATTCACATTGAGACAGAGAAGATTTTAACGGTCTTATCATGCTTGAAAGTGGACAAATCTCCAAGCTCAGATGAGGTGGAGCTGATGTACCGGAGGACTGCAAGATAGCTAATGTGGTATCATTATGCAAGGCAGGTGATAGGGATAAACCAGAAAACTACAGACCTGTGTGTATAACATCTGTGGAAGGGAATCTATTGGTAAAAATTTCTGAGCAATAGAATTAATCTCAATTAGGGAGACCAAGAATAATCAAGGGTAGTCAGTATGGCTTTGGAAGGGGAAGATCACATCTGACAAATTTGATTGAATTTTCAAGCAGGTGATTAGTCTCAGATGGCAGAATGGTGGTGAAGCTAAATGCCCATGGGATCCAGGGCAACTGGCTCTGAAACTGGCTTAGTAGCAAGAACCAGAGAGTAATAATGGAACTAGAGAGTAATGAAGGGTGCCTTTGTGCCTGGAAGCCTGTGTCCAATGGCGTACCACGGGGTTCACTTCTAGATACTTTACTGTTTGTAATGCACATTAATGATCTCAACATTAAAGGAGGAGGTATGCCTAGTAAATTCACAGATTACCTGAAAATTGACAATGTGGTAAATAATGAACTTTACTACAGGATGAAACGGATGGGCTGGTCAGATGGGCAGAACAGTAGCAAATTGAATTTAATCCTGAAAAATGTGAAGTTTTGTGAGGACTAATAAGGCAAGAGAGTACACATTGAATGGTAGAAAGCTCAGAAGTGTAGAGAATCAGAGGTACCTCGATAACCATATCCATAGATCCTTGAAGCAGCAGGACAAGTAAGTAAGGTGTTTAAGAAGGCATATGATTACTTATTTTTTATTAGTCAAGGAATTAATGATGCAGCTGCATCTAATCAAAAACAAAGTTGCTGGAAAAGCTGAGCAGGTCTGGCAGCATCTGTGGAGGAGAAAAAAGAGTTAACGTTTCTTGTCCGGTGACCCTTCCTCAGAACAAAGAGCTGTATCTGATGTTAGGCCACAGCCTGAGTGCTGTGTGCAGCTCTATTTGCCACATTATAGGAAGAATGTGGAGATAGTGTGGAAGAAATTCACCAGGATATTACCCAGCTGAAGCAATTCAGTTATGAAAAGAGTCTAGATAGGCTTTGATAATTTTCCTTAGAAAAAAGAAGGATGAGGTGGGATCTGATTGAGGGGTACAAAGTTTTAAGTGGCATAGATAGAGTAGATAGGGAGAAACAAAACTGAGGAAGTTCTGATATTTCTTCACAGATGCTGCCAGACCTGCTGAGCTATTCCAGCACTTCTGTTTTGTCCTTGATTTACAGTATCCACAGTTCTTTCGGTTTTCAGACAGGGAGAAACTTTTCCCCTTAGCCGAGAGGTGAATAACTAATAGTTTTAAGTTAAGGAGCAGGAAGTTTAGAGGGGATTTCAGGAAAGGATTTAAGGGTTGACTGTATCTGGAACTCGCTGTCTGAAAGTGTGGTCAAGATAATAACTGTCAACACATTCAAGAATTATTTAGAGTAGCACTTGAAACACCATAGTGTACAAGCGTATTAACCTATTGCTGTACAATGGAATGGGAATAGATTGATGTTGAATGATTAGTGCAGACATGAAGAGTTGAAGGGCCTCGTTCTATGTAGTTAAAACTCTGTAACTCTATAGCATTGAAACCTGTGTCTTTTAAACCTACAGCTGTGAATATTGATGTTTCTGTCTTCAGAAGATAATGACTAAAAGGATATGTATAGTATTCTGCACATTAGGGGTATGAGATAATGAGGCCATCACCCATGCTATTTTTCTTGACTGCCCTTATTGTACATAGCTTGCTCAGACCCTGAAAATAGAACAGACTTACTGAGAGGTCACTATTCCACATGCATGGCAAACAGCAAATGATTTCCTCTGGCTTTGTTTTAATTGTGGATGAAGGTGTTTATATTCCAACATTAACCCCATCCCCTCCTAAGTCTGGATTTCCTTAGGGCTAACCACTTGTGGTCATGAGGACAAGAGGGAGGCCTACTTTTAGGGCCCTGCCAATGTCTCTGTATCTAACATGAGGTGGTGTTTGTGTGTTTACCTTGGTGAGTAATCTTTAATGACACTCAAGAAGCTCAAAATCATTCAGGACAAGGATACTACTTGATCAATAGGAAATCCAGCAATTGAAATATTAATTCCCTCCACCACCAGATGCATCATGACAACAATGCATACTGTCTACATGATGCACTGTGGCAAATCAACAAGGCTTTCCGGACAGCACTTCCCAAAATCTCAACCTCTACCACCTACAAGGACAAAGATAGCATGTACCCATGAATGGGCAGAATAACTTCTCCTAAAGTCACTTACAATTCTGATTTGTAAATGCACAACAATTTCTTCATCAAGTCAGGGTTAAAATTTTGTAACATCTTACATAACAGCATTGTTGGTGTTCCCGTATCACACAGAGTACAGTGGTTCAAGAAGACAATGCACAACCACCATCTTAATGGTACTTAGGGATGTGCAATAAATGCCTTCATTGCCACTTTATGTACAAATAGTGAATTAATAATTGAGGAACAAAAGAGGAGCTCTGGGTTGATGTGTCTTCCTGTCTAGCCTCCACACAAAAGTTTAATGGTCAAATTATGAAGACAATTTTCTTCAACAGGGAAGTGTTAGATTATGAACACAGTTGATATAAATATAAACATATTATCTCGAGTCTAAAATGTCGAAGGTTGCCATAATAAAAATGAGAAAGCATTAAATATAATAGAGACATCTCCATTCTTGGGGTAATCAAGAACTGGTGACCACAATCTTAAGATTTGAGCTCAGCCCTTTGGTTGTGAAACCAAGAGGCAGTTTTTCAAACAAAGGACAGTGAATATATTTGAAGCATTCTTCCCAAAACGCCAATGAATACAACATCAATTTAAATTTTCAAACTGAGAATGACAGATTTATAAAGCTAAAGATCTCAATGATGGGTAAATGGAGTTGAGGGATAGATCATCCATGATCTAGTTGAATGACGGAAAATGCTCGAGGGACTGAATGGTCTTCCCCGTTCCTTTGTTCCTACATAAGGAAAGTCAGGAATTTAGTGGTATTGGAGAATGAATCCAATCCTTGTCAGAAAAGGAAAAGGTCATGCTGCCAAAACATAGCAGGTCAGCAGCAGCAGTAGTGGAGTCTGTAGGAGAGTTAACATTTCAAGGTAATGACCATTTGCCAGAATGCATCTTATCATTCCACTGCAGTGCAGCCAGAATGTGAACTGAAATGGAATTAAGCTTTATGTGTAGTTCCCTTCCTTATAATTATGTGAGACAGGATTCCAACACCCACAAGGACAGTGGTGGTTTTATTAAAAAAAACAAATGCACAGAACAGCCACATTGATTACAATATAACAGAATTCCAACTGTGAAAGCAAGAAATATCTGACAGTCTGAGAAACATTTGATTTTTAAAAAATGTTTTATTCTGGTGTTTACTTATTATATTTCTGAGAAGTTAATTCTTACATAGTAAGTGATAATGACCTGGATCTTGCTGCCTATATAAGGGTGATGCAAGGGGAAACATTTGAATTCAAAACAAAATTGAATAGGCACTTGATGGAATTAATTGTCCAGTATTACAGGGATAGAGTGGGAGGAAGAGACTAACTGGATTACCCCAGAGAGTGGTTGGGACTCAATGGGTTGAATGGCCTCCCTCTGTGCTGTAATTACTTTATCAATGATAGCGCATAACTCCCAATTGAATAGTTGCCCTGAAACAACTACATGCATTGAAATTGATCTGCCCCTTATTTTCTTTTGGATAAAGTTTATTTTCTTCAGTCAATTTTCTCTCTAATCTACATATCAGAATGGTATGTGACTTTGAGGGAAACTTAGAGGTGATGGTATTGATGCGTACTACCCTTGTTCTTCTAGGTGGTAGATGCTGAGGTTCTTGGGAAGTGCTGTCCAGGAAGCCTTGTTGATTTGTCACAGTACATCATGCAGATAGCATTAACCGCTGCTTCCTAAATTGGACTTCAGAACTTTTAATTTCCATATTTGAGTTTCTTAAGAAAATATATTCGAATGGTTCTCACCTGCCTTAACTGAAAGTTAGCACAGTCTTTTTTGAACAGAGATGTTTATTAAAAATTGAGGTTATTTTCTTTTAAACAGTTGTTAAAAGAGACATCAATCTGAAGCATGTGAGAAGATGTAATGTTGGGTAGTTTGAGGTTTGAAATGAAAGAACGTTTGTTACACATTTAATTGTAAAACTGCCAGATTAGACTCTCAATAATTTTAGCCTTACAGATTCACAGCAGCTCTCACTGCTACTTTGTCCTGGCTGGTCATATTAGATTTTATTCCAGGTAATAGAAAGAAAGAATTGTACTCATAAAGTGACTTTGAAGACCTCAGGTCTTTCCTAAGTACATAATGGCCAGTGAAGTTGAGTCAGTGTTGGAATGTAGGAAGAAAGATTGTTCTGCGCAGCAAATTCCCTAAAATAACCATGAGATAAACAGTTCTAGTGATGGTTGTTGAGGGACAAAATAAAAATAATTGGGACCAATAAATTTCATGCATTTCCAGTTCCATGCCAATATATTTGACTTATAACTCCTGTCTGAAGTGGCCTTGCAAACCTCTCTGTTGGATCAAATTACTGTATTAGGCGAAGTAAGGATGGTCAATAAATTCTAGTCTTACTACTACAGCAAATATTTTGATAATGAATTGAATGATTAAATTAAACTGCAGTTAATCACATTCTTGCTGTTGACAATCAGTTGAGAAAAGAGAGGGTGTCAGAGTTAGAATGGCTTTGAGAGACTGAACATTGGCACATTCAAGGCCTGACCACACTGGTTCATAGACAACAAAATGTGAGGCTGGATGAACACAGCAGGCCAAGCAGCATCTCAGGAGCACAAAAGCTGACGTTTCGGGCCTAGACCCTTCATCAGCTCTCTGATGAAGGGTCTAGGCCCGAAACGTCAGCTTTTGTGCTCCTGAGATGCTGCTTGGCCTGCTGTGTTCATCCAGCCTCACATTTTGTTGTCTTGGAATTCTCCAGCATCTGCAGTTCCCATTATCTCTCACACTGGTTCATAGTTTAAGGAAGATTGAAGATTCCATTCAATGTGATTAGTGAAGAAGTTCAAGTCATAAGCAGTAACTCTCACATGCAATCTGTTTATAAAATATCACAAATTTTAATTTCCTCCTGCACAATCATTTGGTGAAGGGCACAATGTCAGGGGTTGCTCCATTCTTAGAGGAACACAGGAACATGATTAGGCCATTTAGCCCTCAGTTCAGTCATGGCTAATTCTAATTTCATTTACCCACTTTGGATCATTTTGGATATTGAACCAGAGGTTATCTTTTCTCTGCGGCGTGCACTATCATCTCCCATAGAAGGAGGGGGAAAAAAAAGTCATAAGAGAATCCTGTGATCAGTGGGAAAAAACTGCTCATTTGTATAGAGAGCAGTTTACAGATCTTCTTCATGAGGAAGTCAGAGATGAGAAAATGAGCAGAATAATTTCAATGTTAAAGAACAAGGGTATGTTAAAGAACAAGGGTTGGTGACAGAAGTTGTCAGGACTGTTGGCACTGAGTAGTTTTGTTTATTCAGGACAGGGGACTGAGCAATTCATTTGTCTCTTGTCATTCTTACTGTAAAGATTACGGTTGCCTTCCCCCCAAGTGCTTTGGCCTCACTCTTGGCCAGCTGTTCCTTGTTGAATGAAGCTTTGTCATGATCATCTATATCCTCCAGCTGCAACTGTGGAAGACAGAGAAACCTAAAACCATTCTTGAAACTCTCTCCAGCGTACAGCACATGGACTTATCAAGAAAGAAATAAAGACTTCCATTTAGACAGCACCTTTCACAACCAAAACTGCTTTACATCAATAAGTGCTTTTGAAAAGGAGTAACTGTTTAATGTAGGAAATGTGGCAGCCAAAGTGACCTGGATGTACATGTGCACAGATTATTAAAGGTAACAGGACAGGTGCAGATGTTGCAATGTGGACACAGTGGTGAAAAAGGCGTTTGGCATGCTTGCCTTCATTGATCAGAGCATTGAGTATAGGAGTTGGGACATCATGTTGTGGCTGTACATGACATTAGTGAGGCTACTTTTGGAAAACAGTTCTGATCATCCTGATATAGGAAGGATGTTGTTAAACTAGAAAGGGTACAGAAAAAAATGTATAAAGATGTTGCTGGGCTGGAGGGTGCAAGTTATAAGAAGAGGTTGGGTAGACTGGGACTTTATCCCTGGAGGGTTGGAGGCTGTGGGTTAACCTTATAGTGGTTTATAAAATCACAAGGACCATGGATAGAGTGAATAGCCAAAGGATTTTCCCAAGGGTAGAGGAATCCAATACTAGATGACATAGGTTTAAGGTGAGAAGGAAAGATTTAAAAGGGATCTGAAGGGCAACTTTTTCCACACAGAGGGTGGTGCGTGTATGGAATGAGTTGCCAGTGGAAGCTGGTACTATTACAACATTTAAAAGACATTTGGACACATACGTGAATAAGAAAGGGTTTAGAGAGATATGGACCCAACACAGGCAAGTAGGATCACTTAAGTTTAGGATACCTGGTTGGCATGGACGAGTTGGATCGAAGTGTCTGTTACTGTGCTGTATGACTCCATGAAAGAACTGTTAATAAAACATATCATGTCCCTAGTTTTATTAATAGGGATGTGGCATACAACAGCAAGAGGTGATGTTAAACTTGTATAAGAAACTTATTATATGTCACCTGGGGCTTTGAGGACTGTTGTAGGTACCACATTATCAGAAAAATGTGAATCTATTGGACAGAGTGCAAAAGCAATTTACAATAATGCTTCTAGGAATAAGAAACTTCAGTTATGAGGATAAATTGAAGAATTTTAGACCATTCTCTTTGGGGATGAGGCTGAGAGGAGATTTCCGAGAGGTTTTCAAAATCATAAGCAGGCTGGAGAGAATCAACAGGGAGAAGCTGTTCTCACTCACAAGACAAAAAGAGTGAGAAGTCTTAAATTTAGAGTGATGTACAAATGAAGCATGGGAGATGTGCTCAGCAAGTCGGGTATAGAATACACTGCTGGCATATAGAGGCATTCAATAAAGCATTGGATGACTACTTAGATGGAAGGTACCATCAACATTGCTATCAAGCAGCACTTGCTCAACAATAACCTGCTCAATGATGCCCAGTTTGTGTTCCACCAGGGCTACTCTGCTCCTAACCTTATTATAGCCTTGGTTCAAACATGGGCAAAAGAGTTGAATTCCAAATGGTGAGATGAAAATGATAGCACTTGACATCAAGGTTGCATTCAACTGAGTGTGGTAAGAACAAAGAACAAAGAAAATTACAGCACTGGAACAAACCCTTCGGTCCTCCATGCCTGCGCCGATTGAGATCCTCTGTCTAAACCTGTCATCTATTTTCTAAGGGTCTGTATTCCTTTGCTCCATGCTCATCCATTTACCTGTCCAGATACATCTTAAAAGACACTAACGTGTCTGCGTCTACCACCTCCGCTGGCAACGTGTTCCAGGCATCCACCACCCTCTGCGTAAAAAAATTCCACGCAGGTGTCACTGTGCATGGCAAACCAACCATCCAGCCAACTGACCCCCATTCCTGACCTTTACCTTATGGATGGTGATTAGGCTTTGGGGAGTCAGGAGGTGAGTGATTCCTTCCAGAATTCCTGCATCTAACTCTCCTTTGTAGCTATAGTATTTGAATTTCAATGATGGTTAAATTTATGGTCTGTGGTAATCACCAGGATGTTGATTATGGAAGGGAGGCGGAGATTTCATGATTGTCATCTCATTAACAGTTACGGGGAGATTATTAGATTCTCTCTTGTTGGGGATAGTCATAGTTTGGCCGTTGTGCAACACAGACGTTGCTTGTCAAATATTTGCCTTGATTGTTGTCCAGATTGTTTTGCATTTGGGCACAATGCGTCATTATCTGATGAATTGTGAACAGAGAACTAAATATTGTGCAATCATCAATGACTATTGGCACTTGTAAATCAATGATGAAAGAAAAATCTTTGATGAAACAGTGAAGATGGTAGACCATAGAATACTGACATCTTTCAGGTGACACTATTTAAATAATTTTTTAAGTGGCTTTGTCAATATTCTTTCTTAATCACTAACATGAAAAAAAAGTACAAGGTTTTTGGAACATTGCATCTAGAATACTATGTGGAGTTTGGCCTCCTTATCTAAGGAATGTCTTAAAGGAGGTGAAACAAAGGCACAGCAGATTGTTTTCTCAGATGGTATGACTGTCCTAGAAAGAAAGATTGAGCAGACTAGGTCTATATACTCTGGGATTTAGAAGAATTAGAAGTGATTTAATTGAAGCACATAAAATTCTTAAAAGGCAAGCCCAAATAGATAAAAACCAAAAGAATACTGTAGGTTAGATGGGCTTGAGATCGGTATGACAGGTCAGCACAACATCGAGGGCCGAAGGGCCTGTACTGTGCTGTAATGTTCTATGTTCTATGTTCTATATCTCCCATAAACTTTCTTCCTCTCACTTTGAACTCATGACGCCTAGTAATTGAGTCCCCCACTCTGGGAAAAAGCTTCTTGCTATCCATCTTGTCTATACCCCTCATAATTTTGTAGACCTCAATCAGGTCCCCCCTCAATCTCCATCTTTCTAGTGAAAATAATGCTAATCTACTCAACCTCTCTTCATTGCTAGCGCCCCCCCACACCAGGCAACATCCTGGTGAACCTCAACTGCACCCTCTCCAAAGCATCCACATCCTTTTGTTATGTGGCGACCAGAACTGTATGCAGTATTCCAAATGTGGCTGAACCAAAGTCTTATACAACTGTAACATGACCTGCCAACTCTTGTACTCAATACCCCGTCCGATGAAGGAAAGCATGCCATATGCCTTCTTGACCACCCTATTGACCTGCGTTGCCACCTTCAGGGAACAATGGATTTGAACACCCAGATCTCTCTGTACATCAATTTTCCCCAGGACTTTTCCATTTACTGTATAGTTTGCTCTTGAATTTGATCTTCCTAAATGCATCACGTCGCATTTGCCCGGATTGAACTCCATCTGCCATTTATCTGCCCAACTCTCCAGTCTATCTATATTCTGCTGTAATCTCTGACAGTCCCCTTCACTGTCTGCTACTCCACCAATCTTAGTGTCATCTGCAAACTTGCTGATCAGACCACCTACACCTTCCTCCAAATCATTTACATATATCACAAACAACAGTGGTCCCAGCACAGATCCTTGTGGAACACCACTGGTCACAGGTCTCCAATAAAAACCCCCTTCCACTACTACTCTCTGTCTCCTATTGCGTAGCCAGTTTTTTATCCATCTAGCTAGCACACCCTGGACCCCATTCTCTTTCTCCATCAGCCTGCCATGGGGAACCTTATCAAACACCTTACTGAAGTCCATGTATATGACATCTACAGTCTTTCCCTCATCAATCAACTTTGTCACTTCCTCAAAGAATTCTATTAAGTGAGGGATTATCTGAGGGATAAGATTTATGACCATCTGGAAGAGCATGGCTTGATCAAATACAGTCAACACGGCTTTGTGAGGGGTAGGTCATGCCTTACAAACCTTATCGAGTTTTTTGAGGATGTGACTAGTAAGGTTGATGAGGGTCAAGCTGTGGATGTGGTGTATATGGACTTCAGTAAGGCATTTGATAAGGTTCCCCATGGAAGGCTCATTCAGAAGGTCAGGAGGAATGGGATACAGGGGAACTTAGCTGCTTGGATACAGAATTGGCTGGCCAACAGAAGACAGCGAGTGGTAGTAGAAGGAAAATATTCTGCCTGGAAGTCAGTGGTGAGTGGGGTTCCACAGGGCTCTGTCCTTGGGCCTCTACTGTTTGTAATTTTTATTAATGACTTGGACGAGGGAATTGAAGGATGGGTCAGCAAGTTTGCAGACGACACAAAGGTCGGAGGTGTCGTTGACAGTGTAGAGGGCTGTTGTAGGCTGCAGCGGGACATTGACAGGATGCAGAGATGGGCTGAGAGGTGGCAGATGGAGTTCAACCTGGATAAATGCGAGGTGATGCATTTTGGAAGGTCGAATTTGAAAGCTGAGTACAGGATTAAGGATAGGATTCTTGGCAGCGTGGAGGAACAGAGGGATCTTGGTGTGCAGATACATAGATCCCTTAAAATGGCCACCCAAGTGGACAGGGTTGTTAAGAAAGCATATGGTGTTTTGGCTTTCATTAACAGGGGGATTGAGTTTAAGAGTCGTGAGATCTTGTTGCAGCTCTATAAAACTTTGGTTAGACCGCACTTGGAATACTGCGTCCAGTTCTGGGCGCCCTATTATAGGAAAGATGTGGATGCTTTGGAGAGGGTTCAGAGGAGGTTTACCAGGATGCTGCCTGGACTGGAGGGCTTATCTTATGAAGAGAGGTTGACTGAGCTCGGTCTCTTTTCATTGGAGAAAAGGAGGAGGAGAGGGGACCTAATTGAGGTATACAAGATAATGAGAGGCATAGATAGAGTCGATAGCCAGAGACTATTTCCCAGGGCAGAAATGGCTAGCACGAGGGGTCATAGTTTTAAGCTGGTTGGTGGAAAGTATAGAGGGGATGTCAGAGGCAGGTTCTTTACGCAGAGAGTTGTGAGAGCATGGAATGCGTTGCCAGCAGCAGTTGTGGAAGCAAGGTCATTGGGGTCATTTAAGAGACTGCTGGACATGCATATGGTCACAGAAATTTGAGGGTGCATCCATGAGGATCAATGGTCGGCACAACATCGTGGGCTGAAGGGCCTGTTCTGTGCTGTACTGTTCTATGTTCTATGTTCTAAGTTGGTAAGACATGCTCTTCCCTGCACAAAACCATGTTGTCTATCACTGATAAGCCCATTTTCTTCCAAATGGGAATAGATCCTATCCCTCAATATCTTTTCCAACAGCTTCCCTACCACTGACATCAGGCTCGCCGGTCAATAACTACCTGGATTATCCCTGCTACCCTTCTTAAACAAGGGGACAACATTAGCAATTCTCCAGTCCTCCAGGGCCTCACCCATGTTTAAGGACGCTGCAAAGATATCTGTTAAGGACCCGCCTATTTCCTCTCTCGCTTCCCTGAATAACCTGGGATAGATGCCATCCGGACCTGGGGACTTGTGTACCTTAATGCCTTTTAGAAAGCCCTGGCAAAACTGGAACCTATGATTATCAGGGGCAAACTGTCCACTGGTTGGAGTTATACCTGATACAAAGAAGATGGCTGTGGTTGTTGTAGCTCAGTCATGTCAGCTCCAGGACATCAATGCAGGAGTTCCTCAGGGTAGTGTCCTCGAACCAATCAGCTTCAGTTGCTTCATCAATGATATTCTCTCCATCATAAGATCAGAGATGAGGATGTTCACTGATAACT
>NW_026728725.1:0-27119 GCF_030684315.1 Stegostoma tigrinum
ATGTTAGTGATGGGGGTGATGTTAGTGATGGGGGTGATGTTAGTGATGGGGATGATGTTAGTGATGGGGGTAATGTTAGTGATGGGGATGATGTTAGTGATGGGGGTGATGTTAGTGATGGGGATGATGTTAGTGATGGGGGTAATGTTAGTGATGGGGATGATGTTAGTGATGGGGATGATGTTAGTGATGGGGATGATGTTAGTGATGGGGGTGATGTTAGTGATGGGGATGATGTTAGTGATGGGGGTGATGTTAGTGATGGGGGTGATGTTAGTGATGGGGGTGATGTTAGTGATGGGGGTGATGTTATTGATGGGGGTGATGTTGGTGACTGTGGTGTAATGGGGCATTTTGTTGATGGGACAGGCCTGTTGTGCTGAATGGCCTAATTGTCCTCAGGGCCCTGCATCGGCCTCCGTGCTCCCAGCTCCTCATGCCTATGTTGAAAGGAGCAGAAAACACAATGATGGAATGCATCAGGCCCAGTTTAGTCACCAAACTTCCTCTCTGCACCTGACACTGGGACTATCCAGTTTTTCTCGCGTTAGGTGGCAATTCGGAAAGTGCTTCACTTCCTCAATGTTACCGGTGGGATTCGCAGTGTGGTCATGTTTCTGTGCCGAGCAAGGAAGCAATGGAGAAGCTCAATGAATCTTTTCCTCCACCTCAGGGTTATGGTCCCATACTTTGAATAAGATCAAACGGCATTAGAGAGCATGCTTTCCGCTGAGCCCTGGCTAGCAGTGTAGCCAAGCAAAGAGTGACTCTGTATTCTCAGGCAAGCGTATTATGAATGAAAACATTGATGCTCAGGCAATGTGCACTGTTTTGTGTCATACTAATTAAATTTCACATCCTCCTCCATCCCACTGTATACTGCTTCAAAGTGAGCTAGTGTTGCCCAATTGACTAGAGAGCAAATCCCACATGTCAGTAATCTGATTGCATGTAAATGATGCACAGATCTTCATTCTAATGTGCAATGCATTGTGTGGTCTGTGCAGAATATAATGGGCAAGTTGCACAAAACCTGGTATTCAAACAGTGTTCTTAATTGAGTGCTCCTTGAAAACAAAGCACTGAGGGAGTGTTGGTCCTGTGTCTCCCACTGTAATAGTATGCCCCTGGGACTATATTGATTTGAAAATTTGAACAGCTTTTCAGGTCAGGGGAAATAGGGTGTGAGAGTTGCAGATGCTTCCACTATGTCTGCTGGGAGAATTCCAAAGCCAGCCTAAGCCCATTATGTCTCCTAGTCATAGGCACCAAGGATAATGAAATAAGTCGGAGCTCTGTCTCTGCATGAGCAGAGGGGTCCACTGGAGGTTGGTGAATTGGTCCAAGGTTTGAATGCTAATGGGGTCTAACTGTGGGGGACAGAATACAGATTGCAGCCAGAGCTGGAAGATGTCGACTTGAGAATAATACAGATGCCTGACAGTACAGTGTCAAAAATATTGATATCTCTTTCTTTGGAATGTGGGTTTCACTGGCTGGGCCCAGCATTTATTGCCCGTTTCTAGTTGCCCTTGAGAAGGTGAGGGTGAGCTGCCTTCATAATCCATGGCTGTAGGCAGACCAACAATGCCGTTATGGAGGGAAATTAACCCTGAAAAGTGTGAGGTGAAGCACTTTGGAAGCAATAACAAGACAAGGGAGAATTTGATGATTGGCAGGGCTCGCAGACACTCAGAGGAACAGGGTGATCTTGGGGCTCTTGCCCACAGATCAGGCAGCAATTGCTGGCTCGGCCATGATGCCCATGTCCTAAAAGTGAATACAAAAAGTCCATCTGCCACTTCTCTGCCTATCTGACCAGTCTGTCTATATTCTCTTGTGAGGCCCTAAGACCTTTCTTCTCACCGTCACCCACCTGGTAATCTACAAACATTCTTATTTTCACACCACCCGCACATTCTCATCTAAATCATTCATATATATCATAGACAATAAGGGATCCAGCACAGATCCCTGTCGTACATGACTGCACACCAGTCTCTGGTCGCAGATTCAGCCTTTTACCACCACCCCCCATCTCCTGCTATGAAGCTAATTTTGGATCCAATTTATGAAGTTACCCTGGATACCTGGTCCTCTTACTTTCCTTTTGACTCTGTGGGACCTTGTCAAAGGCTTTGCTAGAATCCAGATAAACTCCATCAACTGCCCCATCCTCATCCAAGCACATGGCCACCTCTTCGAAAAAATTCAAGCAAATTTGTTAATCATGACCTCCCTCTGACGAAGCCATGCTGACTATCCCTGATCAAGCCTTACCTCTTGAAGTGAAGGTTAATTCTCTCCTTCAGAATTTTCACCAGTAGCTTCCCTCCCACTGATGTAGGACTCATGGTCTGTAGTTCCCTGTTTATCTCTACTACGCTTCTTGATAAGTGGAACTGCATTAAGCTGTCCTCCACTCCTCTGGACCCTCCCCTCTGACCAGAGACAAATTAAGCTTTGGGTCAGCGATGCTGTAATTTCTTGTCTTCACTCCCACAGCAGCCTGGGATACAACTCACCTGAACCTGGGGATTTCAAGATAACAGGTTGTGGACTTGAATGAACACAGCAGGCCAAGCAGCATCTTAGGAGCAGGAAAGCTGGCGGTTCAGGCCTAGACCCTTCATCGTCCTTTCTGATGAAGGGTCTAGGCCCGAAACGTCAGCTTTCCTGCTCCTAAGATGCTGCTTCCCTGCTGTGTTCATCCAGCTCCACACCTTGTTATCTCAGATTCTCCAGCATCTGCAGTTCCTATTATCTCTGGAGCTGGGGATTTGTTCATTTTTAAAACCCTAATATCACCTCACATCTTATGTTAATCTGATCAAGTACCGCACAGACCCTTTTCCCAAAATGCAGTACCTACATCCTCCTTTTAGTGAATGAAGATGTGAAGTACTTGAAAACATCCTATCAATGTCCTCTTGCTCTACACATAGATTGACCCGTTGGTCCCAAATGGATCCTACCCTTTTCCTAGTTATCCACTTCCCTCTTACATAGTCACCAGCATCTTTCTACACCCATTAACATCTTTCACTGACCAATCTCCCATTCACCCTCACTGACCAATCATCCATTGACCCTCACTGACCAATCTCCCATTCACCCTCACTGACCAATCTCCCATTCACCCTCACTGACCAACCACACATTCACCCTCACTGACCAATCTCCCATTCACCCTCACTGACCAACCACACATTCACCCTCACTGACCAATCTCCCATTCACCCTCACTGACCAACCACACATTCACCCTCACTGACCAATCTCCCATTCACCCTCACTGACCAACCACACATTCACCCTCACTGACCAACCATCCATTCACCCTCACTGACCAATCTCCCATTCACCCTCACTGACCAATCTCCCATTCACCCTCACTGACCAACCACCCATTCACCCTCACTGACCAACCACCCATTCACCCTCACTGACCAATCTCCCATTCACCCTCACTGACCAATCTCCCATTCACCCTCCCTGACCAATCTCCCATTCACCCTCACTGACCAATCTCCCATTCACCCTCACTGACCAATCTCCCATTCACCCTCACTGACCAATCTCCCATTCACCCTCCCTGACCAACCACCCATTCACCCTCACTGACCAATCTCCCATTCACCCTCCCTGACCAACCACCCATTCACCCTCACCGACCAATCTCCCATTCACCCTCACTGACCAATCTCCCATTCACCCTCACTGACCAACCACCCATTCACCCTCACTGACCAATCTCCCATTCACCCTCACTGACCAACCACCCATTCACCCTCACTGACCAACCACCCATTCACCCTCACTGACCAATCTCCCATTCACCCTCACTGACCAATCTCCCATTCACCCTCACTGACCAACCACCCATTCACCCTCACTGACCAATCTCCCATTCACCCTCACTGACCAATCTCCCATTCACCCTCACCGACCAATCTCCCATTCACCCTCACTGACCAATCTCCCATTCACCCTCACTGACCAATCTCCCATTCACCCTCACCGACCAATCTCCCATTCACCCTCACTGACCAATCTCCCATTCACCCTCACTGACCAACCACACATTCACCCTCACTGACCAATCTCCCATTCACCCTCACTGACCAATCTCCCATTCACCCTCGCTGACCAACCACCCATTCACCCTCACTGACCAACCACCCATTCACCCTCACTGACCAACCACCCATTCACCCTCCCTGACCAATCTCCCATTCACCCTCACTGACCAATCGCCCATTGATTAAATGCCAGGATCTTGCACTTGATGTACAGCAGTCATTTGCACAGTTAAACCTCTCACATCTTCATAGATCACTGTCCAATCTATTTTACTCTGAGGAGAATTAGGCCAGCTTTTCCAGTTTCTCTAAATGTTGGCCTAACCAGTGATGCCTATGTCCTGTGAGCGTTTAAAATCAATAACAAATGCATGGTGAGGATAGACGGGATAGCAGAGAATTTTGAAGGAGGCAAAGGCACATCAAGGTCTCCGTCCAAGACTTTGTAACAATCATATCAGTGTAGTTGCACCTGTAATAAACTACACTTTATTCAACACAACAGCCTCATCTCAATAAGCCACTTCATTCTACCCCAATAGAGAAAATGCCAGTTTAAAGCAAGGATATCATCAGCAAAGTTATATGATGGTGAGCAAGAATGTAGTTACCTCACATATAGCAGCTTTGTCTGTAGGGTTGACCCTGGCCTTTGAGTTCCTTGCCATTTCAATTGTCCACCTTGCTCTCAGGTTAACAATACATTCCCGGACCTGCTATAACGTTCCAATGACACACAACGCAAGATTGAGGAACATCTTGCTCTCAGCCAAACCGACCCATATTCACTTTTCCATGCCTTAAATTACACCCATTCTACGTCTCTATTTCTCTTTCACCCCAATTAGCAAGGCCTTTGTCTTTTACACTAGGCATCTACATCATCAGTTCCCCTCACTCCTCCTCCACCTCTGTCTAAAGTTTAAGAAAATTTGTGCCTGGGTGGGTTTCCTCCGGGTGCTCCCATTTCCTCCCCCAGACCAAAGATGTGCAGGCTCGGGTGGATCGGCCATGCTAAATTGCCCGTAGTGTTCAGGGGTGTGTGGGCTATAGGGGGATGGGTCTGGGTGGGATGCTCCAAGGGGCGGTGTGGACTTGTTGGGCCAAAGGGTCTGTTTCCACACTGTAGGGAATCTAACCTTTAAAAAAAAACTAAACAACTTTTGTTTAGAAGATAGAAACAGGAGCAGGCCATCCATTCCTTCATGTCTGCTCCACCATTCATGGTTGATCGTCTAGTCCAAGGCCCTGTTTCAGCTTTCTCCCCATATCCTAATCACTTCTCTTCTAATCAATGCCTGGATTTCTGAGTTACAAAAGCCGTGGCTATTAACACCATGATATCATACACCCATAACTGACACAGACACCAGCAGACAGTAAGATGGACCCAATGAGCTATTTCTCTAGATTCTACTTGATATTTTGAATTATTCACATGAATGTGCCTTGCAGAATGTGATGGTGCCTGGAGGCTTTGCAAATGATGCAGGTTCACAGAAAGAGACAGAGAGAGCGGCGCACTTTGACTCACTCAGGGACACAGCCTCTGACCAATTCCCTCAGGCCCAGTCAGAGCGGGTTTGTGAAACACAGCCACTTGGTGTGAGAGGGCCAGCAAATCTCACCTGGAACCTATTTACATCAAGCTTTTTCTCTCTCTCTCATTAATTAATGAGGCTCAGGCACAATTAGCATCAGAAAATGCTGCACATAAGAAGTTTAACAGAACAAAGAGAAACGGCAGCCAGAATCACAGAGAATTTACAGGGAACGTATGTAAAAGCTCAGAACCAGGACTTTCAGCCCATCAGAGGTAATGCAGATGCTGGAGAATCCAAGCTAACAAAGTGTGAAGCTGGATGAATACAGCAGGTATTTGGACTATCTGCATTCTCTCTCCACTCTCCTTCTTCCTCACACATAAGTCTGTAAGCAGGCCTTTCAGTCCATCTGCTCTGCCATCCAATGAGACCATGGCTGAACTGATAATCTTCACAACTCCACTCTTCCGTCTTTTCCTCACAGCAGATTGTGCCTTTGAGAGGGTTTGGAAAACTGAGTAAATAGCTTTGAGTCTTATTTAAGGTCGACAAAAGAAGCATGAGTGGGTGGAGTCAGGCTTACACGGACTTGGGTTTTAGTTTTTTGCTTTCAGTTGTTGAAGTCGTGGTTTTTGGAATTGAAACTGCTCAATGCAACACTCTCTCTCTCTGCAGCTGCAAAATCTTACGTTCTCTCTCGGCTGCTAGATTCTTTCTTTCAGTTTTTTTTTCCCTTTCTCCTGGACTGGAGGGGATTGAAAGTATAGGAAATATGTTTTGCTGAATTTGCCTTTGCCTAGCTTGTGTTTTTGGGATGCCGCTATATTTGAACAGTTGATAAGTAGTCAAATAACATATCATTTTATTATGTATTTTAACAGAGTTAAAGTTATGCCAATTATTACCTTGTCTGTATTTTAACTATGGGTTAACGATAAAGTGTATTTTGTTTAAAGCCTAATAGTTTGACCAATCAAATCTCGACTGGAACACTGTGCCTAACATATGCCTTTATATAAGATAAAAGTTAGTGCCTAGGCTACCTCGTTAATATATCTCAGGGGCATTGGTGCAGTCAAAAACAGATTGGGAACTCTTGTCAGGATCAAAGTCTCTAGTACAAAGTTGAGTTTAGAGTTATTGGGTTGACAGACTGTAGTGATTTAAATGAGGCCAGCCAGCTGGACATTATAGAATCTGAGCTTCCTGATTGGGACTCTTAATCCAGTCCAATCAGGGAGCCCTGGCTGACAGACAAGAGAGAAGTGCCTGACATTCTGGCACCCTGAAAGCTGCCTCTGAAGAGACAGTTCCACAGTCAAGGACTCTCCACATGTAAATAAAGAGCGATTTGGTGGTGGGATACTGGTCTAATTGGAGTTGTTTCAAAAACAGTGAGTGTTGGTGTTTTTTTTTTGACTGTTGCATTTGGTTAATTTAAATAGTGTGCACCTTGTGTAACAATGGCTCTATCAGTGGATAAGTCGTAAACGACACTTGAGATGGTATACGGAAGCTGAGTAAGGCAAAGCTTTTGGGATTGGCCAATAACCTAGAGTTGGGGTTGCCTGTATTTGTGAGGAAAACAGGAGATAATTTTGGCAAAAGCACAGCATTTACAATTGCTGGAAAAGCAGTTGGAATCATTGGAAATGGCAAAAATTCAACTGTGAATAAAAAAAAGCTTAAAAATGAAGAGGAAATAAAACAAATTCTGTTATTTTTAAAGGCAGAAAAGGGAGAAAGAGAGAATTTTTGAACTTTAGAAGTTGGAATTGAAAAGTGAAAGCTGCCTTAAAATGGCTGGGGTAGTGGTGGAAGGTGGGAGTTGGGATGAGGGAAGGGAAGAGAAATCTCATAATAGCTAAAGGCCTGGTCAGGATCTGTTTAAATGTGCCCAAGCATTACCAAGTTCAACAAGAAAGACAGAGAGACCTTCTTTCTCATTTCATTTGAGGAAATGGCTAAACAAATGCAATGGCCACCAGTTTCATGACTATTGTTGATTCAAACAGAGTTGGTAAGTAGAGCTAGTGAAGTATTTACATTCCTATCACAGGAGGTATCCAGGGACTATGAGGAGATGAGAAAAAACATCTTAAGTGCATATGAAACAGACCCAGAAACCTACAGACAATGTTTTACGAACCTAGGGAGGAACCTGGTCATACGTACATTGAGTTTGAAAGAATCAAACAAAGTAATTTTGATAAGTGGATAAGGCAATTGAAAATAGATCAAACACACAAAGCTTTTAGAGAGATGGTTATTTCAGAGGGGTTCAAAATTTCACTTCCCGAAGTATTGAGAACTCTTGTGGAACAGCAGAAGTGTAAAGCGGCAAGGTTAACAGCAGAAATGGATAATGATTAAGTGAGTTCAAAAATCAAAATTTGGCTTCTGACATTCATTTCGATCCGTGACGGATAGAAATTTGGGAAAAGAGAAACCCTCGGGTGGTAAGGGAAAAGGGGATCTCATTGAAGATGGTAAAGATAGTCCACCACAGGGTAGAATGGAAACCCATGAGGGGGAAAGGGAAATTAAAACAAAAAGCTCAGGTGTTCACATGAAGTTGCAGTGTTGGTACTTTAGAAAAAGCACAGATGTGGAAAACTAGTATAAGCCAGTGAGTTCTACTGAAGTGGTAAAGGAAAGCACAATGGAGAAAAAAATAGGATATGCAGCCTGGCCTGGGGTTGATTGAGAACAAAGTCCTAGATCTCTTTAAAGAATTTCCTTGCGTGGGTACGGTTTCCTCGTGTACCTGGAGGAGCAGGTTTAAAAAGAAATTAAGATTTTAAGAAACATGCGATCAGCTCAATCTTTGCTAGTGAGAGATGAGGAGATAGGTATTTCAGAAGGTCTAATGCCAGAGAAGTTGATAATATATGGAATTGATGATGAGACGAGAAGCAGTCATTATATGAAGTGAGCTTGGAGAGTCCAGTGAAAGGTGGTGAAGCTGTGGTAGAAATAATAGAGAAATTGTCCATCCCAGAAATGCAGTTTTTCCTTGGTAATGATATAGCTGAATCACAGATGGGAGTGATGTCTACTGTGGCTGAAAAGCCAGCAGATAATCAGATAACTGTGATGTTTTAGGAAGTATATCCTAGGATTTTTCCTGACTGTGTGATAACAAGGCCACAGAGCTACAGGCCAAAGCAGCAGGAGGAGGAATGAAAGTAAAGATAAGGAAGTTGAAGCTCAATTGTCAGAGACCATATTTGATCGAATGATTAAGAAAAAGAATCAAGAATAGGTGGAGGAGAATAGTTCAGAGAAATGAGCTGAATTACAACAGAGATGAAAAACTGGATCAGTTGTATCAAAAAGTGCACAACAAAGAAGAATCCGAGTGTATCCCAGAATGTTACAACCTTAACAATGAAGTCTTGATGAGGAAATTGAGACGATCACACATCCAGGTGGATGAGAAATAGGCAGAAGTTCATCAAGTTTTATTACTAGTGGGTTATAGAAAGGTGGTATTGCGGGTAGCACATGAATTACCAGTAGGAAGTTATTTGGGGGTCAGGAAAACTCAAGCCAAAATACAAACACATGTTTATTAGCCTGGGCTGCAAAAAGATGTGGTTGAATTTTGCAGAACGTGTCACACGTGTCAAGTAAAGCCAGTATATTTAATACCTATTCCTGCATTTGGGGAACATTTTACAAGGGTCTTAATTGATCGTGTAGGACCCTTTCCCAAAACTAAGTGGGCATCAGTATTCCATGACCATGATGGATGAGTCTACTAGATTTCCAAAAACTATTCTATTATGAAGGATCATGTTGAAAAGGAATGTAGAAGAGCTCCTCATTTTTTTTTACTAGATATGGGCTACCTACAGAGATATAATTGAATCGAAGATCAAATTTTACTTCAAAGTTATTCAAGCATGTTATGGTTCCCTTAGGAATAAAACAATTCAAATCCACAGTGTACCATCCAGAATCTCAGGGTGCATTAGAACAGTGGCATCAAACTTTAAAGACCATATTGAGAGTTTATCCTCAAGACTATCCAGAGGACTTGGATAAAGGAATTCCATTTGTCCTTTTTGAACTTTGGGTTATACCTAATGAATCAACTAAGTTCAGTCCATTTGAATTAGTTTTTGGTCATGAGGTGAAAGAATTACTGAAATTAAGGGAAAATTGGTGAGTCAGGGTTCAGAGTACATATTTGGACTATGTGTAAAATTTTAGGGAGGGATTAAGGGTGAGTTGGCTAGACAGCATTTAGAAGAAGGCAAAGCATATGATGAAACAGGAAGTAGGCAAGAAGTCAAAAATTCATAATGTTGCTAGTGGAGATAGTGTTAGTGTTACTTCCACTGTTAGGCGAACCTTAAAGGTAATTTTTAGTGGGTCTTATCAAATCAAAAGATGATTGATTGAGGTGAATTATTTGATAAGAATGCCACATTTGTCATTTGATTATACTCAACAGGCATTTTGATAAGAAGGAAAGCAAAAAGAGAATATGTTACTTGTGGAATGATTTTTTGAGTTATCTTCCAGAGAAAAATTAAAATGGTTTGAAAGAGTATTGCAATCACAGAGATATAAAGGAATAAGCTGGGAAGTACTAAACTGATTATGCATGATATAGATATATGAAATGCTGTTCCAGTTAAGCAACATCCTTATAGGCTTAACCTTCTAAAGTTGACACTGGTTCAAACAGAAATTGAAAGCAGGTCCTTTTTAAACCTTTCCCTTCTCACCTTATACCTATGCCTCTCTGGTTTTGGCCTCCCCCACCCTGGGGAAAAGACCTTGTCTACTACCCTATCCATGCCCCTCATGGTTTAATAAACATCTATAAGGTCATCCCTCAACCTCCGATGCTCCAAGGAAAATAGCCGCAGTTGTTCAGCCTCTCCCTATAGCTCAAGCCCTCCTGGCAACATCCTTGTGAATCTCTTCTGAACCCTTTCAAGTTTCACAACTTCCTTCCTAAGGAGTGAGACCAGAGCTGCATGTAATGCTCCAAAAGTGGCCCTAACTGATGTCCTGTACAGCTGCAACATGACCTCCCAACTCCTACTCAATGCAGTGACCAATAAAGGGAAGCGTACCAAACATCTTTTCCCCTCCCTGTCTATTAGCAACTCCATTTTCAAGGAACTATGAACTTGCACTTCAAGGCCTCTTTGTTCAGCAACCTGGTATGAAAAATGCACCAGTCACATTCAAAGACTAACCACTGAGGCTATTTCAGAATTAACCAATTGTGTAGTGTACATGAATGATCTGATGATTTTTAGTTACACATAGAACGAACATTTGAAGAACCTAGCAGAATTATTCAATTGAATTCAGAGGGCAGACTCGGCGATAAGCCTGGCTAAGAGTGGGCTCACAAAAGCCCAAGTCATGTTCCTGGGCTATATATCATTGGGCATGAATGGATGGCCCCACAGGATGTGGAAACAAAGGCTTATGGTAAGTTTTCCCATGTCATCGACAAAGAAAGCAATACTACAATTCCTGGGATTGAGTGTCTTTTATGGAAAATTTGCATTGAATTTTACCAGCGTAGCTGCTCCACTGACTAATGTGTTGAAGAAGTGTAGAAAATTTCACTGAATCGAGGAATGTCAGAACGAATTTGATGGCTTGAAGTTGTGTTAACCACTGCCCCCAGTGTTAGCCACATGTAATTACACTAAACAGTTCAGTGTGGTGATTGATGCAAGTGGTGTGGGTGTCGGTGGAAGTGTTCTTTCAAGAAGATGATCAGAAGTTAGACAGACCTACTGGATGTTTTTTTCCAGAAAGTTGAATATTCATCAAAGGAAAAATTCCACTACTGAGAAAGAAACCCTGAGTTTGCTGTTGGAGTTGCAACATTTCAGCATTGATGTTGCCAGTTATGTGTCTGAGACTATTCTGTGTACTGCTTGTCATTCCTTGAAATTTTTGGGAAAAAAAAGCGATAAAAATACCAGACTATTCAGACAGAGTTTATTGTTACAGCCATTCAATTTTTAAAATTATACATGTGGTAAGATGATAAACTGTAATTGCTGGCGTGCTGTCGTGACTTGATGAAGGAGTGTGGACGATGTTTGGTGGTGGGAGAAATGGAATTGAGATAGACTGTAGCATTGAATGTTAATACACTTAGGTTTAATGTAATGTCTGTCTACATATACCATGTAGTATACTGGACGTGAGACGAAAGTTTATGAAAATGAAGCCACCATTGTACATTTTTAGTTCCCTTTAATAAGGGGGGAGGTATAATGAAATGTATTTTTAACAGACATTTGTTCCATCCTGTTTCACTTGAGGAGGGATGTTGTGAATCTGGGGCCAGGGTATCTACTCCATGGAAAACAAAGATAAACAGTTTTGGGTTTTACTTCAAGTAGATAAAAGAAGCATGAGAGGGTAGAGTCAGGCTTACACAGACCCAAGGGTTTCGTTTTTCTTTCAGTTGTTGAATTTGAGGTTTTTGGAGTTGAAGCTGCTAGATGTAACTCTCTCTCTGCTGCAGCAAAATGCTTGCATTCTCTCTCTACTGCCAGATTAATTTTTTTTTTCCTTTCTCCTTGACGGGATAGCAAGTACAGGAAATCTGTCTTGCTGAATTTGCCTTTGACAATGGTGTATTTAAGGTTTGCTGCTATGTTTCAACATTTGCTGAGCAGAAGTTAAATAATATACTATTTTGTAAACTTCTGAAGAACTCCAGTCCTGAAGGAGTGTCACTAGACCCGGAATGTTAATTCTGATTTCTATCCACACACACTGACAGATCTGCTGAGCATTTCCAGCAATTTCTGTTCTTGTTTCTGATTTTGGGCATCTGCAATTCTTTCAGTTTTTTATTTTATTAGGTTTTTTAATGGCACTAACGTAACACTATTTCTTCTTTTTTGTTTGTGTTTTAACTTTGGCCTAAGACTAATTGTGCTTTGCTTAAAGCTGAGTGATTTGACAAATTGAATCACACCTCGAACACAGTGCCTTTACACTTGGCTTTAAATAAGTTATAAATTACGATCTTGGCTATGTCCTTGATACATCTTGAGAAAGTTTGGTCTGGTCCAAAACGCTTACTTGATTCCCTCACTGATAAAAAATTTCATATGGCTGTAAGGCATAGGAATAGACTACACCACCACCTCAGATGTTTATTCAACTTCCCCTCAAAAACAATACTACTTTCCAGAACTGCCCTTTGCTAAAGAGTGGAGCAAGAAGTGAAGTCAAGGCTTCCTCACTTGATCTCCTGACTCTTACGGATTTGCACTCAGCCATGCAACCTTGCCTCAACCTCCAGTCACACCCTCCAATGTTGCTTGCTTGTGGGATTTCAATGGAAGTTCTAGCCTCCGAAACCCCTTTGAAACATACAACGGAATCTCACAACACACAGCCAGGCCATTTGGCCCTTCAGCATTGAAAAAGCATTCTAACGATTCCCAGCATCCTTATTTTTTATATCCAGTACCCCTGAAGATAACCTTGAAGAGAACTTATCTTCAGCTCCAACTTTGAAAGCTCTATTCTCTCCAGTGGTTGTGGGACACATATTTTTAAAAGGTATTTGCTGGGGGCAGCGTGAATAAACAGCTGATGGTCTGGCCTGACATGTTCAGATACTGCCTTGGCGTGTGGTCAAAATTGAATTTTATTGATAAGCCTTGTATTTTTCAATAGTTTTGATTGTAAAAAAGCCAAGGATTGTTGAAGCATTGCTGCAATTTCAAGAAGCAAGTAAGATGACACTCTCTGCCAGTACTGGTCACACAGCTGCTTGTTCAAACTGTGGGAAAAACCTGGTTAGAGGCAAGCTGGAGCCAGGGGATGGATATGAACTGAGATTCGGATAGCAACAAGGAGCTGATTGGTCTGTGGATTGGCCACTAAATATCATTGGCACAGGCTTTCTGCCTGACCACAGCAATGAAGAAAACCAGCTCATGTCCCCTCAGCTGTTTCTGTTGGCTGTGAGTTACTAAGAATACACCAGAGACCTGTTTCAGTGTGAGCCAGTCACCCTGTGCCTGCTGTAAACAAGTAAACTTATCTGGAGAAGGAAAGTCAAGAGGCAGCTTTCAGATCAGTGGAAGGGTCACCTCTGCAAACTCTGTGCACAGGGACCACTGAGCCAGCTCATGTCCCCTCAGCTGTTTCTGTTGGCCGTGAGTTACTAAGAATACACCAGAGACCTGTTTCAGTGTGAGCCAGTCACCTTTGTGCCTGCTGTAAACAAGTAAACTTATCTGGAGAAGGAAAGTCAAGAGGCAGCTTTCAGATCAGTGGAAGGGTCACCTCTGCAAACTCTGTGCACAGGGACCACTGAGCAGTATGTATGCGCGTGTGTTAGAGGGAGAGTTCATAAGTAGGTTAGAGTTTTAACTAATTGACTTATTTGTCAACAGTTCATAATTATTTATCCGTAGCTAGAGTCTCTTTATTTGTAACAAATAGTAATTCCTTCTAAGTACACTCAGTTCTGATAAAATGCATGTTCCAGCAACGCAAATTGGCTCCAACACAACTGATGAATAGGGGAGCGCTAATTTCTAAACTGTGAACATGTGTTGGCAACGCATTTCCATTGGTCCACAGAGGAGTATACATCTAAATCATATGATTGTTTTGCGGGCTTTGTCATGAATATGCACAATATCACAGCCACCCAAAACACACTCTCTGTCCTTTAGCCCATGGTCCAGGGGGCAATAGCAGATTTTAAAGGCTTATTATTTAAGTCACACATTTAAGAGGCTGATTGCAACCGCGGAGGGGGATAAGGACAGTGTTCTTCAATTTTGGAACAGCTCTAACATTAAGAGTGCAATTGACATTAATGTGGAGGCCTGGGGCGATGCCAGTGAGGGCTGCCTCCATGCAGATTGGCAGAGGCTTCTGACCGGTTTTTTTCAAGATTTTAAAGGCTTCGATCTGTCAGAGGAGCTCCCGAGAATCAAAGAACACTGTGTTGATCTTGAAAAGCAAGTTGGATTTAAAGAAGTGGACAGTGAAGATGTTGAAGAGCTGCTTCAGTCTCACTCTCTACAGCAGATATACAACAAATTGTCACTGAGGGGGAGGTCGAAGCTGGAGATAAAGAAGATGAAGTCCAGAGGCAGCACGACGAGAGCTTTCCACTTCTGTTTTCTCTCCTATTCTGAGGGAAATTGAGAAGATTTGCAGCTGTTAGAGGACAATGATTACAACGCAGAATGTAGCAGGGTAACAGTTCACCGAATAAGTTCTTATTTAGCACCCTGTGAACAGCTTCTTCATGAAAAAGGAGAAAGGGCAAAGCAGCAAAAACTAATTGTCTTTTGTAAGCCAACCGGCAAGAAACAGAAGTCAATGCTCCAGAACTTCCAATTTCCCGGTCCCCACCTCATCTTCACCATGGGCGTCCAGTCCCTATACACTTGCATTCCCCATGCAGATGGCCTAAAGGCCCTCTGCTTCTTCCTATCCCGCAGGCCCGACCAGCCCCTCTCCATTGCCACCCTCATCCGCTTATCTGAACTCGTCCTCACCCTCAACAACTTCTCTTTCGATTCCTCCCACTTCCTACAGACAAAGGGGGGGGGCCATGGGCACCCGCATGGGCCCCAGCTATGCCTGCCTCTTTGTATGTTACGTGGAACAGTCCCTCTTCCGCACCTACACAGGCCCCAAACCCCACCTCTTCCTCCGATACATTGATGACTGTATCGGCGCCGCCTCTTGCTCCCCAGAGGAGCTCGAACAGTTCATCCACTTCACCAACACCTTCCACCCCAACCTTCAGTTCACCTGGACCATCTCCAATACCTCTCTCTCTCCTTCCTGGACCTCTCTGTCTCCATCTCTGGCAACCACCTAGAAACCGATATCCATTTCAAGCCCACCGACTCCCACAACTACCTAGAATACTCCTCCTTCCACCTACCTTCCTGCACAGATGCCATCCCCTATTCCCATTCCTTTGCCCCTGCTGCATCTGCTCCCAGGATGAGACAGTCTACTCCCGTATTTCTCAGGTGTCCTCGTTTTTCAAGGACCGCAACATCCACCCCGCAGTGGTCGAGAACGCCCAGTCCCCACAATAACAACCAAAAGAGAATCACCTTGTCCTTACATACCACCCCACCAACCTCCAGATCCAACACATCATCCTCCAATACATCCGCCATCAACAATCTGACCCCACCATCAAAAACATTTTTGCAACCCTACCCTTGTCTGCCTTCCGGAGAGACCACTCTCTCCGTGACTCCCTTGTCTGGTCCACATTCCCCTCCAACCCCATCACACCCGGCGCCTTCCCCTGCAACCGCAGGAAATGCTACACTTGCCCCCACACCTCCTCCCTCACCCCTATCCCAGGCCCCAAGATGACATTCCACATTAAGCAGAGGTTCACCTGCACATCTGCCAATGTGGTATACCGTATCTGCTGTACCCAGTGTGGCTTCCTCTACATTGGGGAAACCAAGCGGAGGCTTGGGGACCGCTTTGCAGAACACCTCCGCTCAGTTCGCAATAAACAACTGCACCTCCCAGTCGCAAACCATTTCCACTCCCCCTCCCATTCTCTAGATGACATGTCCATCATGGGCCTCCTGCAATGCCACAATGATGCCACCCGAAGGTTGCAGGAACAGCAACTCATATTCCGCTTGGGAACCCTGCAGCCCAATGGTATCAATGTGGACTTCACAAGCTTCAAAATCTTCCCTTCCCCCACTGCATCCCAAAACCAGCCCAGTTCGTCCCCTCCCCCCACTGCACCACACAACCAGTCCAGCTCCTCCCCTCCCCCCACTGCATCCCAAAACCAGCCCAGCTCATCCCCACCTACCTAACCTGCCCTTCCTCTCACCTATCCCCTCCTCCCACCTCAAATCACACCCCCATCTCCTACCTCATCCTGCTCCCTTGACCTGTCTGTCCTTCCTCGACTTATTTATCTCCTCCTTACCTCCCCACCTACATTCACCTTTACAGGCTCCATCCCCACCTCCTTGACCAGTCTGTCTTCTCTCCACCTATCTATTCCTCTATCCATCTTCGATCTGCCTCCCCCTCTCCCTATTTATTTCAGAACGCCCACTTTTGATGAAGGATCCAGGCCCAAAACATCAGCCTTCCTGCTCCTCTGATGCTGCTTGGCCTGTTGTGTTTATCCAGCTCTACACCTTGTTATGTCAGATTCTCCAGCACCTGCAGTTTCTATTATCTTTGAACCACAGTCATCCACTTCTGGAATAACCGTTTTTCACCCTAACTCTGCAACCACAACTGCACCTGAAGGTGAGGACGATAATGGCCCTGCATTAACAGCAGAGCAACCTCGAAACTTCCTCTTCCATCACATCATCTTGACATTTTTTCAAGGTAAGGTGTTAAATTTACTTTAATTTCATTCTCAGATATGAATAAACTGTGCTGTCCTTCATGATATGCTTTTGAGTGATCTTTGAGTGATTTTGAGTGATTTTTTTGGTGGTCTGCCCCAACCCTGCTCTGTGGGGTCCGCTTGGCCTGCTGTGTTCATCCAGCTTCACACTTTGTTATCTTGGATTCTCCAGCATCTGCAGTTCCCATTATCTCTGTGCTTTCGGTCAGCCTAGATCAGAAAACCAAGGAAACTGGGGACCGTTGGTGCCTTTTTAAAATCAATAACTTCTGGGAGAATTCCAGGAATGACAGGTTTATTCCCAATTCCTCCGCCTCCGCCGCATCTGCTCCCAGGATGAGGCATTCCACTCCCACACATTCCAGATGTCCACATTCTTCAAGGACCGCAACTTTCCCCCCGCAGTGGTCGAGAACGCCCTTGACCGCGTCTCCCACATTTCCCACAACATATCCCTCACACCCCGCCCCCGCCACAACCGCCCCAAGAGGATCCCCCTCATTCTTACATACCACCCCACCAACCTCCGGATACAACGCATCATCCTCCGACACTTCCGCCAGCTACAATCCAACCCCACCACCCAAGACATTTTTCCGTCCCCACCCTTGTCCGCCTTCCGGAGAGACCACTCTCTCCGCGACTCCCTTGTCCACTCCACACTCCCCTCCAACCCCACCACACCCGGCACTTTCCCCTGCAACTGCAGGAAATGCTACACCTGCCCCCGCACCTCCTACCTCACCCCTATCCCAGGCCCCAAGATGACCTTCCATATCAAGCAGAGGTTCACCTGCACATCTGCCAATGTGGTATATTGTATCCATTGTACCCGGTGTGGCTTCCTCTACATTGGGGAAACAAAGTGGAGGCTTGGGGACCGCTTTGCAGAACACCTCCGCTCAGTTCGCAACAAACAACTGCACCTTCCAGTCGCAAACCATTTCCACTCCCCCTCCCATTCTTTAGATGACATGTCCATCATGGGCCTCCTGCAATGCCACAATGATGCCACCCGAAGGTTGCAGCAACAGCAACTCATATTCCACTTGGGAACCCTGCAGCCCAATGGTATCAATGTGGACTTCACCAGCTTCAAAATCTCCCCTTCTCCTACTGCATCCCTAAATCAGCCCAGTTCATCCCCTCCCCCCACTGCACCACACAACCAGCCCAGCTCTTCCCCCCACCCACTGCATCCCAAAACCAGCCCAGCCTGTCTCCGCCTCCCTAACCTGTTCTTCCTCTCACCCATCCCTTCCTCCCACCTCAAGCCGCACCTCCATTTCCTACCTACTAACCTCATCCCACCTCCTTGACCTGTCCATCTTCCCTGAACTGACCTATCTCCTCCCTACCTCCCCACCTATACTCTCCTCTCCACCTATCTTCTTTTCTCTCCATTTTCGGTCCGCCTCCCCCTCTCTCCCTATTTATTCCAGAACCCTCTCCCCATCCCCCTCTCTGATGAAGGGTCTAGGCCCGAAAAGTCAGCTTTTGTGCTCCTGAGATGCTGCTTGGCCTGCTGTGTTCATCTAGCTCCACACTTTGTTGTCCAGGACTGACAGGACTAGGTTTCTGCAATTGAAGGTTGGTGACCACATCAACCATCACTGCGATCTTTATTTTTAAAATAACCCCTCTGGTTCACTAATGCCCTTTTTAGGGAGGGAAATCTGCCACTTTTACCTGATCTGGCCTACACGAGGCTCCAGGCCTGGCGCAATGGGGCTGACTCTTAACCTTCCAAATTGGTTCCAACAAGCCCTTGAATTCAAGGGGCAATTAGAGATGGGCAGTTAATGCTGTTTGTTTTGGAGATAACCAAATCCCATTAAAGAATATGGTGAGCAGAAGTAGTTGCGCTGAAAATAGAAGCACATGGGATGAATGGGATAGGGACAGTTCAAGTGTGGAAGCCAAGGAGCGACAAGAGACAGAAAGTATGGAACCCATGCCCCAGCATTTCCCCTGGGCCCTGAAGTCAACATTCTCTCACACAGAAAGGAGCTTGGAGTAGGATAATCAGGGACAAAATTCCAAAGTTTGTGCCAAGTCCCAAGCCAGGAAATGTTGAAAACAGTGAGCAGGACAGCAGCAAACCTCAGGAGGACTGAGGGGGACCTGATCAAAAGGGCAGAACTTATGGAAGGTACAATTGAACACATCAGCGTGACAAAATATACACTTCAGCAGCAACGATGGTGTGTGGAGTGTGAGGCCACAGGGAGTTGAGGTGAGAAGTTACACTGAGCAGGTGAGTAAGAAAATGATACCAGCCCTTTTGAGTAGGAGAGCTGAGTACAGAGCCAGAGAAAAAGTTACAGCACTGAAAGAGGCACTCAGCCCATCATATTGCACAGTTGAATAAACTATCTGCCCATTCTAATCCCGCTGTCTGAACTCTTGCAGATTCCAGAACTTTAGGGATATCCAGATTCCCATTAAATGAGTCTTGGGTGTGTGCCTCCATCCCCAAACTGGGCAGTCAATTCCAGACACCCACCACCCCTTGGGGAAACCATTTCCCCTCTCAGCCTTCTGCCAATCAGATTAAATCTGTACTTGCTGTGAATCAACCTCTCTGCTTGGGGGATGGGGAGGAGTCCTCCCTTTCCACTCTCTCCAAAGCCCCTCCTCATTTTGTGCACCTTGATTAAGCCAGCCTCCTCTGTTCTCAGCAAAATAACTGCAGCCTCTCCAAACTTTCCACATGAGAGCTATTTCCAAGCCTTGGCAACTTTCTTGTAGATCTCCCCTGTACTCCCTCTAGAACAATTATGTCCTCTGGGAATGCAGCGACCAGAACTGTACACACAACTCCAGCTGTGGTCCGACCAGGGTCTTGTACAGTTCCGACATTGCGTCCCTGCTCTTGGCTTCTATCCCTTGCTCAGTGAAGGAAAACATTCCATCTTTATCATGTTATACATTTGCCCTGTCATCTCCTGTAGACATCCACTCCAAAGCCTCTTACTTTCTCTGCCCTTGTCAATACTCCCCTGTTCATTTATTCTGTTAGTTCTCTCCAAAAGCATAATTTCACACTTCTCTAATCTGTTCATTTGTCACTTTTCCACCCACTCAACCCGACCATTAATACCATTCTGCAGTTCACAGCCTCCCTCTTCCAGCCGATTTTTGTGTCATCTGCAAAGTTTCCACACATTCAGACTGAAATATGCTCCCAAACACAGACTGAAACATGTTCTGACACACGCACACTGTAACTTGCTCCCCCACACACACACTGAAACATGCTCCCCCACACATACACTGAAACATGCTCCCCCACACACACACTGAAACATGCTCCCCCACACATACACTGAAACATGCTCCCCCACACACACACTGAAACATGCTCTTATGCATACAGACTGAAGTACACCCCCACGTACGCACACTGAAACACACTGCCATGCACGCAGACAGAACACACTTCCACACACTCACTCTGAAACATATTCCCACGTACACTCATTGAAACACGTTCCCACATTCAGACGGAAACACAATCTCTCACATGCAGACACAAACACACTCCCACACTGAAACACACTCTCACACTCATAGAATGAATCACATTGCCACACACGCACAGTGTAACATGCTCCCACACATGCACACTATAACACTCTCCTACACACGCGCACTGAAACACTGTCCCATGCACGCACACTGAAACACACTTACATGCAAGCTCACTGAAACATGCTCCCACACGTGCACACTGAAACACACTCTCACGCAGGCAGTCTGAAACACGCTCCCACACACGCAGACTGAAACACACTCTCACGCAGGCAGTCTGAAACATGCTCCCACACACGCAGACTGAAACACACTCTCACACAGGCAGTCTGAAACATGCTCCCACACACGCAGACTGAAGCACGCTTCCACTCTCACACACTGAAAGACTCTCCTACACATGCATACTGAAACACTCTATCATGCACGCACACCGAAACACGCTCCTACACATGCACACAGCAACACACTCCAATGCACACACTGAAACATGCTCCCACGCGTGCACACTGAAACATGCTCCCACGCGTGCACACTGAAACACACTCTCACACAGGCAGACTGAAACACACGCACACTGAAACACACTCTCACGCAGGCAGACTGAAACATGCTCCCACACACACACACTGAAGCACACTCTCACGCAGGCAGACTGAAACATGCTCCCACACACGCAGACTGAAACACATTTCCACTCTCACACACTGAAAGACTCTCCTACACATGCATACTGAAACACTCTCCCATGCACGCACTCGAAACATGCTCCTACACATGCACACAGCAACACACTCCAATGCACACACATTGAAACATGCTCCCACACATGCACAGTGACACATGCTCCCACATATGCACACTGAAACACACTCCCACACACACACACACACACACAAGCTCTAAAGGGAACAGCGAAATCTCGCAATGATAGAACAATTGAGCTGTTTTGGAAGTGATGAAGTAATTTAATTTTTATTGACATTTTCATTGCATCTGTTCAAATAACAAAGTGAAGCCCTCCCTCTCTTTGTCTAGGAAGTGTCATTTCTCTGCCTGTAATTTTATCAGCTCTCACATGATGGCTTGCTGGTGAAGACTTGGATGGTTCTGTCAGTGATGAAGGCAGGGACGGGTCAATCATTTCAGAAGAGAAGGGTGCTGCAGTGGATTTACCTCACTGCTCACTGCTGGAGATGTTGTGCACTAATTCCCACCGTTCGTTTCTGCCCATCTCTCATTCCATTGTCTAACGCTCTGATTTCTTTACTTTGACATCTGAGACTTTTTCTGACACTGTGGCCTCAATGAATCTGAGCAGCATCATACACCAGAGCATCTGAGCAAACCTCATTATACTCAGTGTCAGAATCGATGTCCCGTGTCTGGACAGATAGCTTCGCTGATCCAACTAGGGGTCAATCAAAACCAGCACCCGGAGAATTAATCCTGTATAAATTGCTGCACCATCTCATGATTGAATACCAGCCTTGTTGCAACAAATTTTTATTGCTTTTTGCGGTCAGCAACCACTTTACATAGCTTATCATAGCTTTTAATATTTCCCTGAGCTGACAGCAATAAAATCTCCATGTTTTTTTCTGCTACCTTTCACCCTGGCTGATGGGGAGGAGGGGTTTTCTCAGGCACAAAGACCCTGCTATGTCTCAGGGTCATCAGGAACATGGAAACAAGTAACAAGAGCAGGCCACTCGGCCCCTCTAGTCTCCTCCTCCATTCACTAAGGTTTCATTTTAGCCACCAGCTGTGAGTGGTGGGGCTGGGAGTTATGCAGAGGCCTTGTGTGTGTTTAAAGATGAGATCAATAGATTCGTGATCAGGAGGAGAATTGAGGAAATGGGCAGGAATGTGGGCGGACGTTGTCGGATCAGCCATAATCCAGTTGAGTGGTGGAGCAGGTTTGAGGGGCTGAATGGCCTACTCCAGGTCTTATTTCTTATGGTTTAATGGACTCAAGTCTACTTTCCTGCATAATCCCCCAATAATCTTTCATCCCCTTGGCCATCAAGAATCTGCCTTCCTCTGCCTTACAGATATTGAAATATTCTGCATCAACTGCCTTTTGAGGATGGGAGTTCCAAAAGCTCACAGCCCTCAGAGAGACAGAAAATAAATTCTCTCTTCTTTGTATGAATGAATGCTCCCTCGTTTGTAAACTCTGACCGGTAGCTCCAGATTCTCCCACAAGGGGAAACACCCTTTCAACACCCACCACCCCGCAGGATCTTAAGTTTCAATTAAGTCTCCTCTGAGTCTTTGTGAATAAGAGACAGTCAGATTTTTAATCAGTGAGGGGAATCAAGGATAGTGGGGAAAAGGCAGGAAAGTGGAGTTGGGGATTATCAGATCAGCAACGATCTCATTGAATGATGGAGCAGATTCGATGGGCAGAATGGCCTATTTCTGTTGCTGTGTAGCAGTAGGGAAGGCAGTAGTACAGCGGTAAAGTCACTGGACTGGTAACTCATAAGCCACAAGTTAATGTTGTGGGGACATGTGTTCCAATTCCGCCAATGGCAGATGGCACAGTCTGACTTCAAACCCAAGTTGGAATTAAAAAGCTGGACTACACAATCACCCCTGAATGTCAATAAGGTCCTTACGCCTGAATACGACCCTTACAGGAAGGAAATCAGCTCTACCTACCTGGTCTAGCCTACATGTGACTCCCAGTCCACAAAACACAATAGTGGTGGGCGTGTGGAATGAGCTGCCAGCAGCGGTAGTGGAGTCAGATACTTTAGAGACTTTTAAGTGATTCTTTGATAGGCACATGGAGGATAGTAAAATGCAGGGTAGATTGATCTGAGTGGAATATGGGTTGGCACAACATCGTGGGCCAAAGGGCCTGTAATGTGCTGTACTGTTCTATGTTCTATGATGCGGTATTTAGGGATGGGCAATGATTGCTGACCCAGTGACACACACATCCTGTGGTGGAGAGGTTTACAAGTTGGATGCTTAGGAATGGAAAGAGGCTTCAAGTCAGAGCTGGGCAAGATCCAATTGGGGCGTGCAGGAAACCACACTAAAACAAACCTTTCGATGCTCATCGTGATTACAGATCGCATTAGCACTCAAACATTAAAGCAAGATGTTTGGGGTTGATTAGCTCAGTTGGCTGGGCAGCTGGTTTGTGATGCAAAGTGATGCTAACAGTGTGGGTTCAATATCCACACTGGCTGAGGTTACAGTGAAAGACTCTCCTTCTCAACCTCTCCCCTCAACTGAGGCACAGTGGCCATCAGGCTAAACCACTACCAGTCAGCTCTCTCGAATGAGAGAGCAGCCCGATCTGGGCGGCACGGTGGTTCAGTGGTGAGCACAGCTGCCTCACAGCGCCAGGGACTCAGGTTCAATTCCAGCATCAGGTGACTGTCTGTGTGGAGTTTGTTCGTTCTCCTTGTCTCAGTGTTGGGTTTCCTCCAGGCACTCCGTATTCCTCCCACAGTCCAGAGATGTGCAGGCTAGGTGGATCAGGCATGGGAAATACAGAGTTGCAGGAAAAGGGGTGGGGGAGGCGGTGTGTGTGAGTCTGGGTGGAATGAACTTCCGAGGGTTGGTGTGTGAGCCAAATGGCCTGTTTCCACACTGTAGGGATTCTACGGGCTACGCCTTGTGTTCTAAACTCCAGAGGGTATATGTCTAACCTTCCCTCATGAGGCACTCTGCTCATTCCATATAAGGGTATGAAAAGTGACAGTAATTAAAGAATTTCAACTATCCAACATAAGAGGCCAATGAGCCTTCATTGCCTGAAAGATGTGTCCAGGTGGTTCCACTTCCCTGTTCTTCCCCATCGCCCTGGAAACGTAATGGTCTGCATTGTCTGGAATACAGCATAATCCAGGTTCAGCGTCATATTCATTTTCAAATATCACAGTGTTTTTCTGACCAGTTTGTCCCTCTGGGTAAGTGCTTATTGTAATCTGCTTTTGCAAGTTCCAATAAGCACCAGTGAAAAGGTCAAATTGATTGTCAGCAATATTTTCATATCACTCAAGTAAAAGCCAACCCTTATTTTTCAAGGACTGAAGCCTCAAGAAATTCAGAACCAAAACATAACCCTGCAGATATTAATAAATTCATTTAATTCCGAGTGATTGTAATGAAGGTTTCATGAAGTATTAGTTTTATTTGGAAGCTAGGGTTCTAATGTTCACAGAGCTATGTGTATAAGAAATAGGAACAGGAGTGGGCCGCTCGGCCCCTCAAGCCTGTTCTGCCCTACAATAGAATCATGGATGATCCAGCACCCGTCATGACTACCTCGGTGTCCTTTCCAGTTACCTCAGTCGGCTGGATAGCTGCTTTGCGATACAGAGTGACACCAACAGTGTGTAGGCTCAATCCCACACTGGCTCAGGTGACTGTTGCCCCTCCTCTCGATCTCTCCCCTGGCCCGAGGGTAGGTGGGCTTCAAAATAAACCACCACCAGCTGTCTCTCTCTAATGAGAAAACAGCCATATGGCCTGCTTGGACCCATGGTGGCTTCACTTTTTACTGCTCTACCTGAACGTTTAACTCCTCAAAGCTTCTATCAACAAGTCAGAGTATGATGGAATACGTTCCACTTCCCTGGATGAATGAGTGGGAACAGAGGACTTCGGAGCACGAATATGCAAGAATCGATCCCTCCAGCCTGCTCCACCGTTTATTTAGATCATGGTTGCTCTGGTTATGGCCTAAATTCCACTTCCCTATCTGCTCCCCAGAACACTTAGGTCTCTTGTCAATCAAAGATATAACTAACTCAGACATTTTGGGAAGAGAATTTCACACTCCAATGATCCTCTGAAAAAAAAACTTGTCTTAGAAGGGCGGCACAGTGGTTAGCACCGCAGCCTCACAGCACCAGGGACCTGGGCTCGATTCCACCTTCAGGCAACGGTCTGTGTGGAGTTTGCACATTCTCCCCGTGTCTGCGTGGGTTTCCTCCGGGTGCTCCGGTTTCCACCTACTGTCCAAAGATGTACAGGCTAGGTGGATCGGCCATGCTAGATTGCCTGTAGTGTTCAGGGATGTGTGGGTTACAGGAGGATGGGTCTGGGTGGAATGCTTCAAGGGGCGGCGTGGACATGTTGGGCCGAAGGACCTGTTTCCACACTGTAGGGAATCTAATCTAATCTAATCTCTTCTTCTTAAATTGCATCTTCTAGTTTTGGACACAAGAGGAAACATCCTCTCAGTATCCACTCCATTGTGTCACCTCAGCATCTTTCAAGTCACAACAATCTCTCATTCTTCTAAACTATGATGGTTACTTGTTCAACATTTCTTCAAAAGGTAATCCCTTCATCCCAGGAGTAAGTCATCTGAATCTTCTCTGAGCTGTTTCTGAAGCAATTATGTATTTAGTTTAAACCAGGAGGCAAAATTGTACACAGCATTCCAAATATGGTTTGGCCGACACATTGTACAGCTGCATAAAACATATTCTATTGTTAACAACAGCATTCCATTTCTCTCATCACTTGCTGGACCTGCATACCAATTTTATATAATTCATGTATCAGGATCCTCAGATCCCTCTCAGGCACTGAGTTCCATAATCTCTCCCTCTCTCCATTCAAATCTATACTTCCTGCAAAAGTGCACAAGCTCACATTTACCTATTTTACACTCTGCTGACGAATTTTTGCTCACACTTGTAACCCCAGTTCTCCTCCTAACTGCTCAAAAACTTCCACTCACTGGGTTCCCCGAGCCAAAATGAATCAATGATTACCCTGAACTAAAACAAGCCAATGACCCACAATGTTTACACCCCTAATCATTAACCCAGAAAAGCACAAGCAAGCTTCCACTCACACTCCAGTGCTACCACTCTCTTGATGACTCGCTCCTATTTCGCCAGTCCTTTAATCAGCTGTTTCAATATTGCCTTATGTGGCTGAGAAACAGAAAGTGACTGGTAACATTACCGTTCCTCACCTCAGAATAGTTTGCTACATTTCTGTCGATAGATATTTTCCAGAATTGGTTGGTTGACTAAGCTGCATTTATTGTCCACTCCTCATTATCCAGCCAGCAGAGGGAATGAACTTTAGGAGAGAAAAATATCATAGCAAGTTCTAAAGAAGAGCCTGCCCACACTCAAAGCATTAACCCTGTTTCTTCTGCCTCCCAGATTGTCAGAGCTTCTTCAGGTGTGTAAATAGACAATTACATTGTGGGCTTGGAATCATGTGTAGGCCATCCTGGGTAAGGATGACACATTTCCTTCCATGAGGGAAATCAGCGATCCCGATAAGCTTTACTGGCAAACTAGGCAAGTTCTGCCACAGGGACATTCTAACCCACATCCCTGGGGAATTAACTACGACTTTGGGATGACAAGCCTGAGTAATATGACCATTACACCGCCCGTGACAAGCCTAAGTAATAATACCATTACATAGCTCACGACCAGCCTGAGTAATATTATCATTACACCACCCGTATCAAGTCTGAGTAATATTACCATTACGCCACTCGTGACAAACCTAAGTAATATTACCATTATACAGCTCATGACCAGCCTGAGTAATATTATCATT
>NW_026728726.1:0-12500 GCF_030684315.1 Stegostoma tigrinum
AGAAGAGAGTGTGTGTGAGAGAGTGTGTGTGAGAGAGAGAGAGAGTGTGTGTGTGTGAGAGAGTGTGAGACAGTGTGTGTGCGAGAGAGAGAGAGACAGTGTGTGTGTGAGAGAGAGGGAGAGTGTGTGTGAGAGAGAGAGAGTGTGTGTGAGAGAGAGTGTGTGTGAGAGAGAGTGTGTGTGAGAGAGAGAGAGAGTGTGTGTGTGAGAGAGAGAGAGTGTGTGTGAGAGAGAGTGTGTGTGAGAGAGAGTGTGTGTGTGTGAGGAGAGAGAGAGAGTGTGTGTGTGTGAGAGAGTGAGAGACAGTGGGTGTGCGAGAGAGAGAGAGACAGTGTGTGTGTGAGAGAGAGGGAGAGTGTGTGTGAGAGAGAGAGAGTGTGTGTGAGAGAGAGTGTGTGTGAGAGAGAGAGAGTGTGTGTGAGAGAGAGTGTGTGTGAGAGAGAGAGAGAGTGTGTGAGTGTGTGTGAGAGAGAGTGTGAGAGTGTGTGAGAGAGAGTGTGATGGGGGGTTGGGGCCCTGTGACCCGCTGCCTCTCCCCGTGTGCGGCGACGCTCTCGATGGGGAAGGGACGGTGCCGGAGTTTGTAGGAGACAATGAGCACGGTCCCTTACAGTCCCTCGCACTCCCTCTCACTCCCTCGCACTCCCTCGCGGACCCTCACGGTCCCTTACAGTCCCTCACGCTCCCTCTCACTCCCTCGCGGACCCTCACGGTCCCTCACGGTCCCTCGCGCTCCCTCACGGTCCTTCACGGTCCTTCACGGTCCTTCACGGTCCTTCACGGTCCCTCGCAGTCCCTCACGGTCCCTCGCGCTCCCTCATGGTCCCTCACAGCCCCTCGGGCTCCCTCGCGCTCCCTCATGGTCCCTCACAGCCCCTCGGGCTCCCTCGCGCTCCCTCGCGGTCCCGATGGGCCGGGGTGGGGGCACACAGGGGAGCTGGGTCCAGGGAAACGCGAGGCACAGCATTTTGGGAAAGGCACATCAGGGGCAGGGCTTCCTGGGAAGGTCCCGGGGAGCGTCGCTGAACGGGGGGAGTGTTGTGGGGCGGGTACACACTCCTTGGAAAGTCGGGGGGGTGGAGGGGTAGACAGGGCGGCGAGGGAGGGGTATCGGGGGCGCTGGGTCAGTGCGTTGGGCAGAGGGAGGTCGGGGAGGGGGGTATTGCTCAGGATGTTGTAGAGCCCGGATCCCGTGAGGGCCTGGGGGCCCCGTATCCGAGGGGCGGCCTCGGCCGGGGGGTTGGGGGTGGGGGAGGAATCTGGAGGAGGTTTACAGAGGAAGATCCCGCGGCGGGGATGGGGGTGGTGGCTGGTTGGGAGAGGTTGGCTCTGGGACTGGAACTCGGGGGGGTCGGAGGGGGCGGTGTGCGGAGGGCGGGATGTGGGCGGTGGCCGGGGGGTGGGGAGATGCAGGATGTTTCCACTCAATAGGAGCCCGAGGGTGGGGCCGCGGGGGCAGGGGGAGGCGGTGGGTGGTGCGCAGAGGGGACTGCGTAGCCCCCCACCACCCCCCGGCCGTGTCGCCCGCAAACCGACCTCCGGGAGCCTCTGCCCACATCATTCCGCGCGCGGGAATTCTTTGCCCAGGACCTTCGACAGGTCGCTCGCCGGGGAGGAGCCAGGCGGAGCGACAGGGCAAGGCCGAGGCCTAGGCCAGGGCAGCGACGGAGCGGCGGCCCGGCCCGGAGGGGCCCAGGCCCCGCCGGCACCCCCCCAGCGCCGGCCCTCCCCTCGGTTGGGCTGCACCAGAGCCCCGTCAGCCGGCCCCCATGGCGACGCCTCGGAGCGGGAGGCGGCCGGGCGTTATCTCTCCAAGCCATTTCCCAGTGGGGGTTGCCCGTCGGCCTGGAGGCCTGTGACCACCGGCGTTCCTGAGGGATCGGTTCTGGGAAAACTCCCTCCCAACCTCCCCCCGTCCCCCTCCCCCCGCACTCCCCTCCCCGCTCCCCCCCCAACCACAATTTCTGCTCTGACCCATCCGTGTTTCATACAAAACTCACGGCTCCAACACATCAAACACAGATCTCAGCTTCATTGACAGCACGGGGTTAGATACAGGGTAAAGCTCCCTCCACGCTGTCCCCCCCATCAAACACCCCGAGGGACAGGGACAGCACGGGGTTAGATACAGGGTAAAGCTCCCTCCACACTGTCCCCCCCCCATCAAACACCCGAGGGACAGGGACTGCATGGGGTTAGATACAGGGTAAAGCTCCCTCCACACTGTTCCCCCCCAATCAAACACCCCGAGGGACAGGGACAGCACAGGGTTAGATACAGGGTAAAGCTCCCTCCACACTGTTCCCCCCCAATCAAACACCCCGAGGGACAGGGACAGCACAGGGTTAGATACAGGGTAAAGCTCCCTCCACACTGTCCCCCCCCCATCAAACACCCCGAGGGACAGGGACTGCACGGGGTTAGATAAAGGGTGAAGCTCCCTCTACTCCCTCTGGGGCGGGGCGGCGCCCAGTTGACGGACCCAGGCCCGGGTGCGGTCGCGGCTCTCCGCCCAGGAGACGATGGGGGAGTAGCCGAAATGGCGGCCGGCCTTGTCGGTGCTCACGGTGAACGTGGAGGTGATCATGCGGAGGGTGTAGACGTTCAGAAAGTTCTGGAAGCCCAGCAGGGGCCTGAGGATGCGGCAGGCCCACTGGCTGAGGAGGGCCAGCAGGTAGAGGGCGAAGAAGGGCAGAGGGGCCTGGCCCATCCCCACCATCCGGAAGCCGCTGTCCCCCAGGAAGTGCATGTCGAACTCCTCGTAGCTCAGGTAGGGGGAGTCATCGTAGCAGAAGTAGGCCTCGCCGCCCACCAGGCCAGGCCTTGCCTGTAGGCCCCGCGCAGCCAGGAGGTGCATCCAGGCCACGTTTCCTGTCGGGGGGGGAGGGGGGTGGGGGGAGAGACAGAGGCCGCGTTCAGACACACAGTCAAACCCGACACCCCCCCCCCACCCCCCACCCCCCCCCCAACCCCCTCAACCCGACGTCCACCCCCTCCCCCACAACCGCCCATTGACGCTCCCCGGAACGAAGCCTGGACGAGTAGGCCCGAGAAAAGGCCTGGGTGCAAAGACGCAGAGGTGGGTGGGGGAGAGGTGGGGATGAACTGTGTCTGTGACACACACGCCCCACCCCCTCGGTCCCGGGCGTGTGAGGTGAGCGTGGGGGGTGCAGGATGGAAGGGCAGCGTATCTAATGCACCGATACCCCCCCCCCACCCACCCACCCACCACACCCCCAGCCCCCGGCCCGCGTCTCGGGAGGTGGGGTCAGGCTGGTCTCATACCTACGTAAACACGCCCGTGTTCCACCTCTTTCCGCGCCAGGCGAAGCCTCCTGCGGCCGAATTTCACCAGCTGATGGTACATGTTCTCCATGACTGGGTTACCTTCTCCGTAAATCCCAGTCGGCCGCAGCGCGCAGGGTGTGCAGCGTCATCCCCCCGGCCACCTGTCCAACAACACCACAGGCCTCAGGGTCCTGAGGCCAAATTCACCCCAATTCGCACCCCCTCCGTCCCCCTACACCCCCTCCCTATCCCCGTCACCCCCTCCGTCCCCCTACACCCCCTCCCTATCTCTGTCACCCCCTCCGTCCCCCTACACCCCCTCCCTATCTCTGTCACCCCCTCCGTCCCCCTACACCCCCTCCCTATCTCTGTCACCCCCTCCGTCCCCCTACACCCCCTCCCTATCTCTGTCACCCCCTCCGTCCCCCTACACCCCCTCCCTATCCCTGTCACCCCCTCCGTCCCCTACACCCCCTCCCTATCTCTGTCACCCCCTCCGTCCCCTACACCCCCTCCCTATCCCTGTCACCCCCTCCGTCCCCCTACACCCCCTCCCTATCTCTGTCACCCCCTCCGTCCCCCTACACCCCCTCCCTATCTCTGTCACCCCCTCCGTCCCCTACACCCCCTCCCTATCCCTGTCACCCCCTCCGTCCCCCTACACCCCCTCCCTATCTCTGTCACCCCCTCCGTCCCCCTACACCCCCTCCCTATCCCTGTCACCCCCTCCGTCCCCCTACACCCCCTCCCTATCTCTGTCACCCCCTCCGTCCCCCTACACCCCCTCCCTATCTCTGTCACCCCCTCCGTCCCCCTACACCCCCCTCCCTATCTCTGTCACCTCCTCCGTCCCCCTACACCCCCTTCCCCACCTCACCTTAGCCCTACCCTCGCCTCGAGTTTCGGATCCCCCTACCCTGGGCAGGCGGGGGGTGTAGCTCTCTACACACCCCCCTCCTGATGTAATAAACCTCTATAGGGGTCTGCCCCCCTCCGGGGTAAACAGCCGCCCCCCCCCGCCCACCCCCAGCCCCTCTGTGTAGCTCGAACCCTCCGACCCCCCTTTCCCGACGTTGTTCCTGCTGCGGGGAGAGCGGGATGGGACCCGGCGTTCCTGGCGTGGGCCTCACGGCTGCCGCAGGACCCTCCGCCCAGCGCGTTGCGTTGTCACCGAGTCGGAATGCCGGGCAGATTCCCGGGACATCAGCCACACGCGGGGAGAGGGGGAGCAGACAGGGGTTCCACCCGGAGACACGAGGTCCAGCGCACTTGAGCGGGAAGACCATTCGGAGAGAGAGGATGAGGTAGGGAGCGAGACGTCTGAGGGGTGGGGGAGAAGGGTCGAAGGGTGCCGAGGCCGAGGGTGGGGTTGTGGGGGGTGTAGGGGGTTTGATAACTGGGCACCAATCACTGACGGTGAGAGTACTGGGGCTCAGGGTCGGGGGGTGGGGGTAACTGATCGCTTCGTAAAGCCCCTCGTGTTTATGCACAGGGGCAGAGTGTGCAGGAGCATGGGGTGTAGGGTGGATGGAACGTGCTGGAGAGAGAGAGTGAGACAGAGACTGAGAGAGAGGGAGAGAGGCAGAGACTCGGGGAGAGAGAGAGTGAGACAGAGGCTGAGAGAGAGACAGAGACTCAGAGACAGAGGGAGAGAGACAGAGAGTGAGAGAGAGGGAGAGAGGCAGAGATTGAGAGAGAGAGAGAGAGACACAGAGTGAGAGAGAGCCTGAGAGAGAGACAGAGACTCGGAGACAGAGGGAGAGTGACAGAGAGAGAGGGAGAGAGAGAGAGAGAGAGAGACAGAAACTCGGGGAGAGAGAGACAGACAGAGAGAGAGAGAGATACAGAACGAGACAGAGAGAGAGAGAGACAGAGAGAGAGATACAGAACGAGACAGAGAGAGAGACAGAGAGAGAGAGAGAGAGAGAGAGAGATACAGAAAGAGAGAGATTTAAGGCGCTGAGGTCTGGGGGATGAGAAATGTCAGTGATGGGGAAAGATGGTGGGGAGCGCTCTCCCTGGAGAGGGGTGGGGGGGGCAGTGCATGGGGTGGGAGCGCTCACCCTGGTGCGGGGGGTGGGGGGGGGGGGTTGTGGCGGCTGGCAGGGGCATGGGGTGGGGGCCTGCGAGGTGCAGGGGTGTGGCGGCTTACCAGAGAATGGGGAAACGGGTGGATAAAGGCAGGAGGTGGGTGGGGAGGGGGTCGGGGGGTGGGGGTGGGAACAGCACGAGGTGGGAGGGTGAGGGGGGGGGGGTGTTCCGATGGTCTGAATGGGGTGGGGGGGGGTGAGGGAGGTGCCGTTGTTGGGGGTAATGTCCCTGAATTTGGAAAGTGCCCCTCTCTCCTCCTGAAAGGCCATTCCCAACAGAACCGCGGACCCCACCCCCTCGACACCCCTTGCCCACCCCCCGGGGTGCCCACACTGTGCATGTCTGTACAAGCCGTCTGCGTGTTTGTGGGAGGTGTTCCGGAACGTTCCAGGCCAGAGCGGCGCCGAAACGTTCATGTAAGGGCCACTCGTGCCGTCGTAAATACTATCCCCCGGCTCTCAGACAGATTTGGTGCTGCCGTTCCTCTGCTGCTAAAAGCCAATATGGGCCGCGCACCCACCCCCCCCAACACCCGCCCAAGCTCCCACACCCTTCACCCACCCACGGACCCACCCCCAGCGCCCCCCCCCCCCCACCCCCGACACCCACCCACGGTTTGCGGCCCCTCACCTTCATGCCATTTGCCCTCAGGACCAGCTGCTCGGCTTCGGCTTTGCTGCAGGCGTACGGGCCCTCAGGGCAGATGTTGTACGGTGTGTCTTCGTCACCCCTGAGGGGTGCAGGGGGTGTGGGCGGGTAAGGATAGGGGAAAACAAGGCATCAGGGTTACAAGAACAACACCTGCAGCAGTGCGAATGCGGGTGCACAGTCCGATCCCAGTGTGGGTCTGACCGAGGGATACAGGGACAGGAACTGTGCACGGTGCTCCCAGTGTGGGACTGACCGAGGGATACAGGGACAGGAACTGTACACGGCGCTCCCAGTGTGGGACTGACTGAGGGATACAGGGACAGGAACTGTGCACGGTGCTCCCAGTGTGGGACTGACTGAGGGATACAGGGACGGGAACTGTGCACGGTGCTCCCAGTGTGGGTCTGACCGAGGGATACAGGGACAGGAACTGTGCACGGTGCTCCCAGTGTGGGTCTGACCGAGGGATACAGGGACAGGAACTGTGCACGGTGCTCCCAGTGTGGGACTGACCGAGGGATACAGGGACAGGAACTGTGCACGGCGCTCCCAGTGTGGGTCTGACTGAGGGATACAGGGATAGGAACTGTGCACAGTGCTCCCAGTGTGGGTCTGAGCGAGGGATACAGGGACAGGAACTGTGCACGGTGCTCCCAGTGTGGGACTGACTGAGGGATACAGGGACAGGAACTGTGCACGGTGCTCCCAGCGTGGGTCTGACCGAGGGACACAGGGACAGGAACTGTGCACGGTGTTCCCAGTGTGGGACTGACCGAGGGATACAGGGACAGGAACTGTGCACGGTGTTCCCAGTGTGGGTCTGACCGAGGGACACAGGGACAGGAACTGTGCACGGTGTTCCCAGCGTGGGTCTGACCGAGGGACACAGGGACAGGAACTGTGCACGGTGTTCCCAGTGTGGGTCTGACCGAGGGACACAGGGACAGGAACTGTGCACGGTGCTCCCAGTGTGGGACTGACCGAGGGATACAGGGACAGGAACTGTGCACGGCGCTCCCAGTGTGGGACTGACCGAGGGATACAGGGACAGGAACAGTGCACAGTGCTCCCAGCGTGGGTCTGACCGAGGGACACAGGGACAGGAACTGTGCACGGCGCTCCCAGTGTGGGACTGACCGAGGGATACAGGGACAGGAACTGTGCACGGTGCTCCCAGCGTGGGTCTGACCGAGGGACACAGGGACAGGAACTGTGCACGGCGCTCCCAGTGTGGGACTGACCGAGGGATACAGGGACAGGAACTGTGCACGGCGCTCCCAGTGTGGGTCTGACCGAGGGATACAGGGACAGGAACTGTGCACGGCGCTCCCAGTGTGGGACTGACCGAGGGATACAGGGACAGGAACTGTGCACGGCGCTCCCAGTGTGGGTCTGACCGAGGGATATAGGGACAGGAACTGTGCACGGCGCTCCCAGTGTGGGACTGACCGAGGGATACAGGGACAGGAACTGTGCACGGTGCTCCCAGTGTGGGTCTGACCGAGGGATACAGGGACAGTAACTGTGCACGGCGCTCCCAGTGTGGGTCTGACCGAGGGATACAGGGACAGGAACTGTGCACGGCGCTCCCAGTGTGGGTCTGACCGAGGGATACAGAGACAGGAACTGTGCACGGTGCTCCCAGTGTGGGACTGACCGAGGGATACAGGGACAGGAACTGTGCACGGTGCTCCCAGTGTGGGTCTTACCGAGGGATACAGGGACAGGAACTGTGCACGGCGCTCCCAGTGTGGGTCTGGCCGAGGGATACAGGGACAGGAACTGTGCACGGCCCTCCCAGTGTGGGTCTGGCCGAGGGATACAGAGACAGGAACTGTGCACGGCGCTCCCAGTGTGGGTCTGACCGAGGGATACAGGGACAGGAACTGTGCACGGCGCTCCCAGTGTGGGTCTGGCCGAGGGATACAGGGACAGGAACTGTGCACGGCCCTCCCAGTGTGGGTCTGGCCGAGGGATACAGAGACAGGAACTGTGCACGGCGCTCCCAGTGTGGTTTTGACTGAGGGATACAGGGACATGAACTGTGCACGGCGCTCCCAGTGTGGGTCTGACCGAGGGATACAGGGACAGGAACTGTGCACGGCGCTCCCAGTGTGGGACTGACTGAGGGATACAGGGACAGGAACTGTGCACGGTGCTCCCAGTGTGGGACTGACTGAGGGATACAGGGACAGGAGCTGTGCACGGTGCTCCCAGTGTGAGACTGACCGAGGGATACAGGGACAGGAACTGTGCACGGCGCTCCCAGTGTGGGTCTGACTGAGGGATACAGGGACGGGAACTGTGCACGGTGCTCCCAGTGTGGGTCTGACCGAGGGATACAGGGACAGGAACTGTGCACGGTGCTCCCAGTGTGGGTCTGACTGAGGGATACAGGGACAGGAACTGTGCACGGTGCTCCCAGTGTGGGTCTGACCGAGGGATACAGGGACAGGAACTGTGCACGGCGCTCCCAGTGTGGGTCTGACTGAGGGATACGGGGACAGGAACTGTGCACAGTGCTCCCAGTGTGGGTCTGAGCGAGGGATACAGGGACAGGAACTGTGCACGGTGCTCCCAGCGTGGGTCTGACCGAGGGACACAGGGACAGGAACTGTGCACGGTGCTCCCAGTGTGGGACTGACCGAGGGATACAGGGACAGGAACTGTGCACGGCGCTCCCAGTGTGGGACTGACCGAGGGATACAGGGACAGGAACAGTGCACAGTGCTCCCAGCGTGGGTCTGACCGAGGGACACAGGGACAGGAACTGTGCACGGCGCGCCCAGTGTGGGACTGACCGAGGGATACAGGGACAGGAACTGTGCACGGTGCTCCCAGCGTGGGTCTGACCGAGGGACACAGGGACAGGAACTGTGCACGGCGCTCCCAGTGTGGGACTGACCGAGGGATACAGGGACAGGAACTGTGCACGGCGCTCCCAGTGTGGGTCTGACCGAGGGATACAGGGACAGGAACTGTGCACGGCGCTCCCAGTGTGAGACTGACCGAGGGATACAGGGACAGGAACTGTGCACGGCGCTCCCAGTGTGGGTCTGACCGAGGGATATAGGGACAGGAACTGTGCACGGCGCTCCCAGTGTGGGACTGACCGAGGGATACAGGGACAGGAACTGTGCACGGTGCTCCCAGTGTGGGTCTGACCGAGGGATACAGGGACAGGAACTGTGCACGGCGCTCCCAGTGTGGGTCTGACCGAGGGATACAGGGACAGGAACTGTGCACGGCGCTCCCAGTGTGGGTCTGACCGAGGGATACAGGGACAGGAACTGTGCACGGCGCTCCCAGTGTGGGTCTGGCCGAGGGATACAGGGACAGGAACTGTGCACGGCGCTCCCAGTGTGGGTCTGGCCGAGGGATACAGGGACAGGAACTGTGCACGGCCCTCCCAGTGTGGGTCTGGCCGAGGGATACAGAGACAGGAACTGTGCACGGCGCTCCCAGTGTGGGTTTGACTGAGGGATACAGGGACATGAACTGTGCACGGCGCTCCCAGTGTGGGTCTGACCGAGGGATACAGGGACAGGAACTGTGCACGGCGCTCCCAGTGTGGGTCTGACCGAGGGATACAGGGACAGGAACTGTGCACGGTGCTCCCAGTGTGGGTCTGGCCGAGGGATACAGAGACAGGAACTGTGCACGGCGCTCCCAGTGTGGGTCTGACCGAGGGATACAGGGACATGAACTGTGCACGGCGCTCCCAGTGTGGGTCTGACCGAGGGATACAGGGACAGGAACTGTGCACGGCGCTCCCAGTGTGGGTCTGACCGAGGGATACAGGGACAGGAACTGTGCACGGCGCTCCCAGTGTGGGACTGACCGAGGGATACAGGGACAGGAACTGTGCACGGTGCTCCCAGTGTGGGACTGACCGAGGGATACAGGGACAGGAACTGTGCACGGTGCTCCCAGTGTGGGACTGACCGAGGGATACAGGGACAGGAACTGTGCACGGTGCTCCCAGTGTGGGTCTGACCGAGGGACACAGGGACAGGAACTGTGCACGGTGCTCCCAGTGTGAGACTGACCGAGGGATACAGGGACAGGAACTGTGCACGGTGCTCCCAGTGTGGGTCTGACCGAGGGATACAGGGACAGGAACTGTGCACGGTGCTCCCAGTGTGAGACTGACCGAGGGATACAGGGACAGGAACTGTGCACGGTGCTCCCAGTGTGGGTCTGACCGAGGGATACAGGGACAGGAACTGTGCACGGTGCTCCCAGTGTGGGACTGACCGAGGGATACAGGGACGGGAACTGTGCACGGCGCTCCCAGTGTGGGTCTGACCGAGGGATACAGGGACAGGAACTGTGCACGGTGCTCCCAGTGTGGGTCTGACCGAGGGATACAGGGACGGGAACTGTGCACGGTGCTCCCAGTGTGGGTCTGAGCGAGGGATACAGGGACAGGAACTGTGCACGGCGCTCCCAGTGTGGGTCTGACCGAGGGATACAGGGACAGGAACTGTGCACGGTGCTCCCAGTGTGGGTCTGACCGAGGGATACAGGGACGGGAACTGTGCACGGTGCTCCCAGTGTGGGTCTGAGCGAGGGATACAGGGACAGGAACTGTGCACGGTGCTCCCAGTGTGGGTCTGACCGAGGGATACAGGGACGGGAACTGTGCACAGTGGTCCCAGTGTGGGACTGACCGAGGGATACGGGGACAGGAACTGTGCACGGTGCTCCCAGTGTGGGTCTGACCGAGGGATACAGGGACGGGAACTGTGCACGGTGCTCCCAGTGTGGGACTGACCGAGGGATACAGGGACAGGAACTGTGCACGGTGCTCCCAGTGTGGGACTGACCGAGGGAAGTTTCCCCCACCCCCCCACAGACAGCGTTACCTGATAAAATGGTCTCCGTTCATATTTGGCCCCACCACCTCCATGCTGCTCGTGTAGACTAGATACCGGACTCCCAGATCCTTGCATGCCTGCAGCACATTTTGAGTCCCTGCGCGGATAGCAGGAGCGGAGATGAATGGCCAGAAACTGCTCACAGTACCCCCTTCTCTCCCTGAGTCACGGACACAGACCCTTCTGCCCATCCAACCCCTCACCCCCGAACTCGCCCCCCCCACCCTCCAGGCTGCTCCTTGGCACCCCACTCTCCTCTCCGAACCCGTGCACAGACTTCTCTTGACGCTGGGTCTGTCCCTAAACCCCCCACCCACTTCCTCGGGAAAGCCCCGTGCACCCACAGGCCCACCCTCTGGGTCTAGGCGTTGCCCCCTCGTGTCTGGTTCATATCTCTCCCCTGAAATCGTACACACCACCCCGAGGGAGAGCGGACCCCTCCCGCTCTCGCCATCCGTGATCCTTGTGGTATTGCAGACCTCCGTAAGACCTCCCCCCCCCCACCACCCCACCCGGTGATACAGGCCCCCAGCCTCTCCCCTCCTGCCCCAGACCCTCCGCACCCGGCAGCATCCTGATAAATCTCTCCCCCAATCCCGGGACAGAACGGGACACGGTGCTCCAGGTGGGGGTCTCACCGGCGTCCCTGTGCCCGCTCAACATGACGTCCCCCCAGCCGCCCCCCCCCCCCCACCCTACCGAGAACTCAGAGCCGTGAAGTCAAACACCTTCACTGTTCTCCCCCCACCCCCTGCTGTCCCACGGCACGCACCCCCCACCCACCGCGGCCTCCCTCTCAGCCCGGGCCAGATCTCCGTTTCTCGGGCGAGCGCCCGCTCTCCGCCCCCACCCGCCCCACCCCACCCCACCCGCAGCAGGTCATGGCATCGCCCCGAAACGCCCACCAGCCCAGCCAGCCATCCCACTGGTTTCCTCCCAGGCCAGGCCAAAGGAGGGCCCGCAACCCCGTTGGGGAGCGGGGAGGGGGTCGGGGGGATTAGGAGTTGGGGGGTGTTAGGAGGTGGGGGGATCGGGGGGATTAGGAGGTGGGGGGTGTTAGGAGGTGGGGGGATCAGGGGGATTAGGAGGTGGGGGGTGTTAGGAGGTGGGGGGTGTTAGGAGGTGGAGGGGTCGGGGGGATTAGGAGGTGGAGGGTGTTAGGAGGTGGGGGGGTCGGGGGGGATTAGGAGGTGGGGGGGTCGGGGGGATTAGGAGGTGGGGGGGATGAGGAGGTGGGGGATGAGGAGGTGGGGGTGTCGGGGGGGATTAGAAGGTGGAGGGTGTTAGGAGTTGGGGGCTCAGGGGGATTAGGAGGTGGGGGGGTCGGGGGGATCGGGGGTATGAGGAGGTGGGGGGGTCGGGGGGTCGAGGGGATTAGGAGGTGGGGGGAGCCGGGGTGTCGGGGGGATTAGGAGGTGGAGGTGTCGAGGGGAGTAGGAGGTGGGGGGATCGGGGGATTAAGAGGTGGGGGGTGTTAGGAGGTGGGGGTGTGGGTGTGGTGGGTGTGTGTTTGGGGGGTGGGGGTTGTGTGTGTGGGGGGAGTGTGTGTGTGGGGGGAGTGTGTGTGTGTGGGGGGAGTGTGTGTGGGGG
>NW_026728727.1:0-27046 GCF_030684315.1 Stegostoma tigrinum
ATACTGCCGATGAACAAATCTGCTGTTTGCCTTCACAGCTGTCAAGAGCTAAAGGGTTTACTGAGCAGCAACAGGGGAACACACTGCCCTTCCTGTCTTCACTGTGCCCCTATCAGCTCTGATCCAGCTGCCGGTACAGTTTAATGGTTATTAACTGAACCTCAGGATCTCCACTCCTGAGGTCTAGGGCTTCAAGCATACAGTTCAGAGCTGACTTCAGCTCCCCCCTCTCTATGTGCTCTCTGCCACATTTACCAGCATCATGTATTGATCCAGCTCAGAGTCCTTGCTCAGCGTATGTGTATCGAGTACAGATGGCTCAACCATCTTAGTGTAGGTCTCCACCTGTTCATTTGAGCCAAGCTCTGGCTCAAAGGTACTGGACTGCTCTTCCTCACTCCCAGTCATCATGCTGCAGGACTCAGGGACTCCCTCATCACTGCTAGCTGCTCTTAGCTCTGGGCTCTGCCTCTCAGAGGATGCTTCCTCCATGGAGTGATTGCCTGGCTGATATTCACTGGGGTCTGCAGTCTGCTCAGTCTCTCCTTCCCCTTCAACATCACTGTGGCTATTTACTTGCTCTTCCTCCTCCTCCTCATTGTCATCACCTTCAGCAGCAGCAGCAGCAGCCATATGGTCAGGAATTTCCTCATCCAGGTCATCCACATCATCAATAGCCAAGCCAATGGCAGATCGCCTGGAAGCTACTGAGCGATTGCCGCTCCTGTCCAGGAGAGTCGGAAGGGGAGAGTAAAACCCTTTCGGGGTTGAAGCAGCAGCCACACAGAAAGCCTGGAGTTCTGGACTAGTTGAGGACAGAACAGGAAGTTGCTCCAAGGCGCTAGGTGAATGGACGTCACCATTGGTTTCCTCCTCACTGTCGCTGATGATCACTTGGCCGTGAGGTTTCTTCCAGGGTTGGAGAATGCATGAGTCATCTTCAAGACTCGTACCTCTGAGGGACGCTGGGTCCTCCCCTTGTTGCTCAGCAGACTGTGTTGCCTCCATATCTCCATCCGACTTGGCTTCAGTCACAGACAAAGGTTCCGCTTCAGGTCCCTGCTCCTCACAATCGGGCTTCACCTCCTTGTCCTCCTCCATGCTCTCCTCCAAGACCAGGTTGAAATCTGATTCAAACAAGGCCTTGGAGCCAGGGGAGTTAGCCACAGTAGTGGACAGCTCTGTCTTGGACGTGTCACTTTGACACTCAGTGAGAAATTGTTCCTCCTCAGGAGTATTGCTGTCAGTATGTGACAGAGAGCTGTCTAACACCATCACACTGTGATTTTGTTTGTTTGTCTCAATCGGCATGTCAGCTAACCTGCTGCTCAGGTTGAGCACCTCATTGGCCATGTCATTGTCGACTGGCTCTGTTAAATCCACTGTGACTGCTGGGGACCGAGGGGCAATGGTGCTTTCATTCAATACTGACAATGTGTTGATGTTGGAGACTGGCTTCAGTCTTGTACTGCCTTCTCGTCTGCCTGCAAGAGCAAAAACAAAACCCCCAAGGGGGTAAATGGATTAAAAAAAAACACATTTTAAAGCAAACAACTGTCACAGGTTCCTTTTCCCATAAGACACAGCAGCAGGAGGCTAACTGGCCCATAACTCTGCTCAGTCATTCATGGAGATCACAGCTGCCCTGAACATCCTCAATCCACTTTCCTGCCTTTTCCCCAAAACCTGATTTAAAATATCTCTCTCAGCCTCCAATGCACAGAGACAAGAAATTGCTCCTCGTGTCTGTCTCCAATGGGTGACCCCTTATTCTGAGATGATGCCCTGCTGATCCTGGATTCTCCCACAAGGGGAAAACAACATCTCCCCTGTCAACATCTCCAAGAAACTGAGATAATGGGAACCGCAGATGCTGGAGAATCCAAGGTAACAAAGTGTGGAGCTGGATGAACACAGCAGGCCAAGCAGCATCTCAGGAGCACAAAAGCTGACGTTTCGAACCTAGACTCTTCATTAGAAAAGGGGGATGGGGACAGGATTCTGAAATAAATGGGGAGAGAGGGGGAGGTGGACTGAAGATGGAGAGAGGAGAAGATATGTCGAGCTGAAGAGACCACAAGAGAGTTGCAGTGGGAGAGAGATCGCCTGAGGTTGGTCCGGAGGGTAAATTCTTCAGGTTAGGCATCCTGGAAGAGGCTTCACAGTGAGGTTAAAAAATTGTGATCAGAGATAATGGGAACTGCAGATGCTGGAGAATCCGAGATAACAAAGTGTGGAGCTGGATGAACACAGCAGGCCAAGCAGCATCTTAGGAGCACAAAAGCTCCCCATCCCCCTTTTCTGATGAAGGGTCTAAGCCCGAAACGTCAGCTTTTGTGCTCCTAAGATGCTGCTTGGCCTGCTGTGTTCATCCAGCTCCACACTTTGTTATCTCCCAGAATCTTGTATGTTTCAATAATATTGACAAAACAAACATTCTTGCCAAAATACATGACCTCGCATTTTCCCACATCCAATTTCCCCACTTATTTTCCCCCAACTTACTTAACGGGCCTCCTCTGTCATCCTCACCACTTGTGTTCCCACCTACTTCTGTATTTGCTGCAAATTTGGCAATAATATATTAAGTTTCCCCATCCATTTTGAGAGTGTATATCATAAATAATTGTGGTTCCAGAACTGATCCCTGTGACATCTCTTTAGGTACAAGTTGCCAGCCTTATCAAAACTGACTATTAGTTCACAAATCCTCTATCCATGATAATAGGCTATCTCCATGGGCTCCTATTAAGTAACCCATGTGTAGTTCCTTTTCAAACACATTCTGAAAATCCCAATATATTTTCCCCTTGTGAGAGGCAACGATGAATTGCCCACAAAGTTGTGGGTCAGACTGGGAGAAAGACAGCAGATTTCAGGGAACCAAGTAGGGTGACTGTCTGTGTGGAGTTTGCACATTCTCCCAGGGTCTGCGTGGGTTTCCTCCAGGTGCTCTGGTGTGCAGGTTAGGTGGATTGGCTATGCTAAATTACCCATAGCGTTCAGGTAGGTGTAGACACTAGGTGGGTTATGGGGGAGGAATGGGTCTGGGGCAGGATGCTCTGAGGTTCAGTGTGTTGTGCCGAACTGTAGGGTTTCTACGATTTTAAAACAACCAGTGATGATTTCATGGTCACCAAAGAAACTAGCTTTACATTAATTTATGCTGGTGGTTGCAATGTGAACACATACCCCCTGAGCCTCTGGAATTCAATGACACTACCACTTCAGCGCCTCACCTTTCAGTAGATACTAACTCAGTTTTATAAATCAGCCTTTATAAATCTGAGGTTAAGTTTTCAACCCAACTGTATGTAGAAGAGATACACAGGCAAGGGGCAGACCCAGCATGTTCCCACTGAATGATGAACAGACTATAGGGGTTGAATGGCCTCCTCCTATCCTATCATGATCACAACTGGAGCTGGAAGCACTGGAGTAGGGAGAGGCTACACCTCAGGCTCCTGTTCGATCCATACAGACATTTGCTGTCAGAGATGGAGGATGGGAGTGAAGGGCTTACATGACTTGGTCAGTCGCCCAGACAACAGCAGCATAAACAACCAGCCATACTCTCACAGCTGAGGATGAGGCAGTACCTGGAAGAGGATGAGAGTCTCGTGGTCTGTTCAGCCAGGCAGCTTCGGTATTGGCACGAATATTTTCAACCAGCTGCTGCTGGAGTTGGGACCCGGCTGCCACCAGTTCCTGGGCCTTCTGCACTCGCTGCTGGATGTAATTCTTGGACTCGGGATCGTTCTCCTCGTCGGGGGCAGTGTCCCGGGAGAAGATGAGGTCATGGTCTGTCACTCCAAACATCTCCAGAGTGTGTAGGAAGGTGAGGTGCTGGTCTAGGATGCTGTCTGTACGTCTCTGACTGGCGTGCATGGACTGTAACTGCCTCTGTGTGCTTGATACCCGAGGGTCCTCCAGTATGAACAGCTCCCTCAGCTCCTGGCTGCTGAAGTAACGATAGGGATTCTTTTTCTCCCCAATTGACTGGCGAACCAGTGAGTCTACCCAAATACAGAGACAAAGTCACAGAGTTAGTCATTCCCATCATGCCCAAAATGCTCTTACTATTACTTAAGTTAATATAAAATAAAGAATGAGAGAACGTGACTTAAAAATTAGGTCTCTTGTTTTGGACAGAGATGAGGAATTTCATAGGTTTGTCTTCCCCAGAGAGCACTAGTGGCTCACTTACTCAATATATTGCAGATTTTGACTAATGTGGGAATCAAAGGTTGTAAAGGGACGGACAGGAAAATGGAACTGAAAGTGCAGTGAAATCAGACATCAATCTTATCAAATAGTACAGCAGGCTCAAAGGGACAGAATGGCCTCATTCCGTTCTAAACAATTGTTTCAAAGTTAGCAATCCATAACGAGTGCAATCTTCAAGACTCAACACAGCATGAAATGTTACTGCTTTTCATCTTAAATGCTGCAGTAAGGCATGTAACAACACTACAGCACACCCAGCACTCTTCATTTTTTCAGCAACAAACTATTGTGAATATCAGAAATATCTCAAAGCTTTGGGAGAATCTGGAAACAGAGTGAGAACAAACAGCAAATATGACAGGTCAGAATTTGCTGCAGAGCTAAAACCCTTGATTCCCCTCCTGATTAAAAATCTGTGTTTCAGGCTCAAATATACTGAATGACCCAGCCTAGACAGCCCTCTGCTGTAAAGAATTCCACACATTCACTCCCCTCAGAGACAGGAAATCCCTGCTCAGCTCCGTCTTATGAGTGATACCTTATTCTGACATTATGCTCTTCTGGTCCTAGACTCTCCCACAAGGGAAAGCACCCTTTCCACACCTCCCCTGTCAAGTTCCCCTGTGAAGAAAAGTGACGAGGATTAATGAAGGCAAGGTTAGATCACATGGAATACAGGGAAACCTAGCTATTTGGATACAGAAGGTAGGTGCTGGTGGACGGTTGCTTTTTGGACTGAATGCCCATGACCAGCGGTGTGCCACAAGGATCGATGCTGTGTCCCCCTCTTATCCGAATCATTTATATAAATGATTTGGATATGACATAGGAGGAAGGGGTAGTAAGATAACAAAATTGGAGGTGTAGTAGACAGTGAAGGTGGCTATTTCAGAGGACGAGACCATGTTCAGATGGGCCAAGGAGTGGCAACTGGAGTTTATTTTGGTTAAACATGTGGTGCTACATTTTGGTAAGACAAATCATGGCAGCACTTGTAAGTTAAATGGTAAGGTCCTAGAGAACGTTACTGAACAAAGTGATCTTTGAGGGTAGTTTCATAGTTGCTTGAAGGTGGAGTCACAGATAGACAGGGTACTGAAGGTGGTGTTTGGGAGAGGTTAGTGATTTGGAGTACAGGAGTTGGGATTTGATGTTGCAGCTGTACAGGACATTGGTTAGGCCACTTTTAGAATACTGCATTCAATTCTGATATGGAAAGATGTTGTTTAAATTTAGAGTTCAGAGAAGATTTACAAGAATGTTGCCAGGATTGGAGGGTTTTAACTATAGGGAGAGGCAGAATAGGCTGGGGCTATTTTCCCTGGAGCATTGGAGGCCGAGGGGTGACTTTATAGAGGCTTATAAAATCATGAGGGACATGGATAGGGTGAATAAACAGGGTCCCCCCCCCCCCCCCCCCCCCCCAGGGAAGGGGAGTCCAAAACTAGAGGGGCATAGATTTAAGGAGCGAGGGAAAAGATTTAAAAGGGACCCGAGGGCAACTTTTCCCACACAGACGGTGGTGCATGAATGGAATGAGCTGCCGGGCAAGTGGTGGAGGTGAGTACAATTACAACATTAAAAGGCAGCTGGATGGGTATATGTATAGGAAGGGTTTAGAGGGATATGGGCCAAATGCTGGCAAATGGGACCAGATTAATTTAGGATACCTGGTCGGCATAGATGAGTTGGACCAAAGGGTCTGCTTCCATGATATACATCTCTATGACTTTATGAATAATGCTGAGGGCGTGGGTTCAATTCCTACACTGGCTGAAGTTATCATGAATGACCCTCCTTCTAAACCTCTTCCTTCACCTGAGAGGTGGTGACCCTCAGGTTAAACCACCACCGGTTGACTCTCTTGGATGACAGAGAGCCTGATAACCCCTTTTCGGACAGTTAGGAGGATGTTACGAGATTTTGAGGGATTTAATTGCAGAGTTAGCTTCTATCGAAGGGAATTACGACTACACCACAGCCTCTCAGGGAGAAGATCACCAGATCATTAGGAATAGGCCATTCAGCACCCCCTAAGCCTGTTCCGATGATCTCAGATCAGGGCTGATTTCTTGATTTTCGACTTCAACACCACCCTTCTCTCTATGCCCATAGTTTTTTTTGGGAATGGCGAAGGGAATGAAAACCTATCTTTGTGTCAAACGTACTCGATATATTGAGGGGTCACGGCTGTTAGAGGGAGAGAATTCTAACCATTCACGAAGTGCTGAATGAAGACCACCCCTCAGTCCGAGTTGTACCTTTGAAAATTTGCCGCCGGTATATCTTCTCCTCCACAGTTCCACAGGTCACCAGCCTGTAGATCACAACATTGTCAGTTTGACCGATTCTGTAAGCTCTGTCCACTGCCTGGGCATCTGTGGCAGGATTCCAGCTGGGGTCAAAGACCACCACACGGTTTGCTGCAGTGAGAGTGAGGCCAACGCCACCGACCTGGGTGGTGAGGAGGAAGACACAGTGGTCCTCTCGCTGTTGGAATGCCTTGATCCTTTTCTGCCGGTCTGGCAGTGCCATGGTACCATCCAGCCTCATACAGGGGAAGCTGCGGTTGGTGAGGATGCGCTGGATAATGTCCAACATCTTCCTTGACTGAGAGAAGACCAGAGTGCGTTTACCTTCTTCCCTCAGCTTCTCCAGCAAGCCCAGCAGAAAGACCAGCTTCCCCGACTCGCTGATCAGATCCTCGTCGGGCACACGGCTAATGTCACTCAAGGCATTATCGTCCACAGCCTCCCCTTCACAGCCACCAAGGCCCAGCTCATGGCAGATACAGCGAGACAGCAGCCTCGGGTGGTCACACAGCTTCTTCAGGTTGGTCAGCTGTACCAAGGGCGAACGCCGGGTTTGCAGCAGCTCTTGGATCTGGTCCGATGAGATGAACTTCTGGTAGATCTCCTCCTGGACACGGCTCAGGTAGACCCAGACAATCAGATCGTTCTTCCTGGTCAGACTTGGCATCTGGGCCTCGCAGTGAGAGCTGGACAGTTGGTTCTGCGAAGACTCGCGTGTCAGTTGCACATTCTCCTTGGTACGCCGCAGGAAGTAGGGCTCAATGATCCTCATGAGATTCTCAGAGATGCGCAATCCAAGAGCCTTCTCAGCCGGAGTGGCATCTTTCTCCCTGGCCCTGGTGATGGGGTTCTCGTATTGCATCTTGAAGGCCTTGGCAGTGCCCAGCAGAGAGCCCTGGCAGGTGAAGTCAAAGAGGGACCACATCTCCTGCAGATTGTTCTGCAGTGGTGTTCCAGTTAGCAGGATACGGTGCTTGGCTGGGATGGCATTGACACACTTAAAGGTCTTGGTGGACTTGCTCTTGATCTTGTGGGCCTCATCGAGTACCAGGTAGTCCCAGGTGAACTCACCACCATCCAGACTGGACAGTTGCTGCCAGTTGTTAACCACCATTTGGTAGGTAGTAATGACCACACCTGCTCTCTGTTGCACTCGCTCCAGATTTCTAGTCCTCTCAGCTTTCGTACCATGGAACACTACAAAAAAAGAGTCACAGGAGATCACCCCAAGCCGCTGACCACTCCACGCATTAACCAAAACAAAATCACTCCACCATCATTCCGAGGGTCAGCAACATACCATATGAGGGTTAGTGCTAAGGGAATGCCACACTGTTAGCAGCCCCTCACCTACAAGTTCACAAAACCCCCTCAGATCTGTAGAGTTCACCACAGTTACCACCCATTCATCCCACACTCACCCATAGTCTGTTTCCCCATTCAGAACCTGACAGTCTGACTTCAGTAACCGCACTCCTGACACTGAAGGTAGAGCATCCTGTCCCCCTTTCGTGTAATCTGCATTGTCCCCCGGCCCCCTCTCTATCCCTTAGACCCTGCCCCGACCTCCACTTCCAACAGGACTTTAATCCCCTTGGTCCCGGTTCCACCCTTCCTCTTGGCTTTGCTCCTGGCTGCACCCAGACCCCATCATTCTAACTCCACCTCCACACCCAACCCAAGGCTCAGCCGACTCCCCATTCTAACACACCCCCTCACACCAATGCCCAAACCGACACTGCCCGGGCCCCGCCCACTCATCCGCATGCCTCGCCCCCCCCCCCACCAGACTCCACTTACCCCACGTCCGGCCACTGACTCCACCCACCGACTTCCTTCTCCCCCCCCGGGCACGTCCAACCCTGGACTCCACCCGCCCCTTCCACGATCCCGTTTTACCCCAGACTCCGCCCCTTCCACGACCTCGCTTTACCCCAGACTCCGCCCCCACCTTGGCTGCCCCCGCACCCTGCCGGCGCTGACCTCTGACCCTCAGGCCCGGCGTCCAGCGGCTGAACTCTGCGGCCCAGTTACAGAGGAGACTACTGGGCAGTACCAGGAGGCAGCAGCGGACCAGTTCGGCGTCGAACATGCCGGAGAGGAAGGCGATCAGCTGCACGGTCTTGCCGAGGCCCATGTCGTCGGCCAGGATGCCGCCGGGGAGACCGTCCCGGTGCAGGCGGTGCAGGAAGGCCACGCCCTGGCGCTGGTGCGGGTACAGGCGGAGGTAGAGGGGCCGGTAGAGCAGGAGGCCGGAGCCGGGCAGGGCGGTGAACTCATCCTCCTCATCCTGACCTTCCTCCTCCTCCCCGCCCTGAGCCTCGATTTCCTGCAGCACCTTCTCCAGCCTCTCGATCCTCCGGGACACCTTGCTGCTGCTAGGCCACACAGCCTGGGCCTCGCGTAGGATCTGTACGGCGTGCCTCAGCGCCCCGGACCGGGCCTCCTCCTTGGCACGCTTCAGGAGCTCCTGGTACCGGCAGAGGCGCTGGGGCGAGAGCTGGGAGCCGTCCTCCATCTCAAGCTCCGTCCGGCTGCCCACCACCACCGCCATGACCGTCCGCAGCGCCGCCGACCAACGGCCCTTCCCGCCACAAAATTCAAACCTGACCACGTGATCGCATGAGGCACCGCCCCTTAAGGCAGCCACGCCCTCCACCAGCGCGGATAGCCTCGACCCTAGCGCACAGCCACGCCCCTTCACTGGAAGTCCCGCCTTCCCAATCGCGCAGCACCGCCCCTTCAAGGGAACCCCGCCTCTTCGTGCGATGCCGCATCCGCCACCCACTCAGGACGGCCTCCACACGGAGTCCCGCCCACATGCCGCACAGCTCGGCCCCTTCATTGCGAACCACGCCCTCCGCACGCGGCTCCGCCCCTTCATCGGGAACCACGCCCTCCAGCCGTACAGTTGCCAGGTAACAGGTGAACCTCGATCAGGTAACCATCCTGGGCCAGAAATGGGTGGGTGGGGTCCAAAACCGTGCTATTGGGACACAACAGGACTTGGGGGTGGGCAAAAGCGGTTGGAAACAGGTCAGGAGGGGCAGAACCAGATGGGGGGGGGGGAACAGGGTCACAAACAGGAGTTCACAAGTGGGGATAATAAAATGTGAGGCTGGATGAACACAGCAGGCCCAGCAGCATCTCAGGAGCACAAAAGCTGACGTTTCGGGCCTAGACCCTTCATCAGAGAGGGGGATGGGGAGAGGGAACTGGAATAAATAGGGAGAGAGGGGGAGGCAGACCGAAGATGGAGAGTAAAGAAGATAGGTGGAGAGGGGATAGGTCAGTCCAGGGAAGACGGACAGTTCAAGGAGGTGGGATGAGGTTAGTAGGTAGGAAATGGAGGTGCGGCTTGGGGTGGGAGGAAGGGATGGGTGAGAGGAAGAGACAGGTTGGACTGGTTTTGGGATGCGGTGGGGGAAGGGGAGATTTTGAAGCTGGTGAAGTCCACATTGATACCATTGGGCTGCAGGGTTCCCAGGCGGAATATGAGTTGCTGTTCCTGCAACCTTCGGGTGGCATCATTGTGGCGCTGCAGGAGGCCCAGGATGGACATGTCATCTAAAGAATGGGAGGGGAAGTTAAAATGGTTCGCGACTGGGAGGTGCAGTTGTTTATTGTGAACCGAGCGGAGGTGTTCTGCAAAGCGGTCCCCAAGCCTCAGCTTGGTTTCTCCAATGTAGAGGAAGCCACACCGGGTACAATGGATGCAGTATACCACATTGGCAGATGTGCAGGTGAACCTCTGCTTAATATGGAAAGTCATCTTGGGGCCTGGGATAGGGGTGAGGGAGGAGGTGTGGGGGCAAGTGTAGCATTTCCTGCGGTTTGTGGTGGGGTTGGAGGGGAGTGTGGAGTGAACAAGGGAGTCACGGAGAGAGTGGTGGGGATGGAAAAATGTCTTGGGTGGTGGGGTTGGATTGTAAATGGCGGAAGTGTCGGAGGATGATGCGTTGTATCTGGAGGTTGGTAGGGTGGTGTGTGAGAACGAGGGGGATCCTCTTTGGGCGGTTGTGGCGGGGGCGGGGTGTGAGGGATGTGTTGCGGGAAATGCAGGAGACGCAGTCAAGGGCGTTCTCGACCGCTGTGGGGGGAAAGTTGTGGTCCTTGAAGAACTTGGACATCTGGGATGTGCGGGAGTGGAATGCCTCATCATGGGATCAGATGCGGCGGAGGCGGAGGAATTGGGAATAGGGGATGGAATTTTTGCAGGAGGGTGGGTGGGAGGAGGTGTATTCTAGGTGGGGATGTTCGCCAATGATTGCACAATGTTCAAGCACCATTTGTGACTCCTCAGTTACTGAACCAGTCCGTGTTCGCATGCAACAAGACCTCGACAATATGAAGGCTTGGGCAGACAAGTGACATGCACACCACACAAGGACCATCACCAATAAGAGACAATCTAACCACAGACCCTTCACATTTAATGGTGTTACCATCACTGAATCCCCCACTTTCAACATTGTGGGGGTTACAATTGACCAGAAACTCAACTGGACTCACCACATAAACACACTGGCTACAAGAGCAGGTCAGAGGCTGCAAATACTGCAGCAAGTAACTCACCTCCTCGAAGCCTGACCACCATTGATAAGGATGGGTACAGCTCCGACAACACTCAAGAAGCTTGATGCTGTCCAGGACAAAGCAACCCCCGCTTGATTTGGAACCACATCCACAAACATCCCACTCCCTCCCCCACAGATGCTCAGAAGCAGTAGTGTGTACCACCTAGAAGAAACTGCAGAAATTCACCAAAGACCCTCAGGCAGCACATTTCAAACCCACAACCCACTTCCATCCAGAAGGATAAGGAGCAGAAGATACATGGGAACACCTGCCCCCTGCAAGTGCCCCTCTGAGCCACTCACTTTCCTGACTTGGAAATATATCGTCTGTTCATTCACATCGCTGGATCAAAATCTTCCTAAGGGCATTATAGGTCTACCTATAGCTCAGCTTGCTAATGTCACGAAGAATTAACAAGGTCCTTACTGCTCATATTTGATTCATCTAATCACCAGAATAAGTGCCTCAAAAAAGTTTGATTCACTAATTTTCACGAACTTTAGCTTGAAGACTACAAATACTTTGTAATGCCTCCCAGCTCTGAATTTGATTCAATCTCTGTTTCAGAGAGTGTCCTATTCACTGAGAAAGCCAAGGCTTCAGTTATTTGGTGCAGTCTCTCTTTGTTAACATGAGTAACGTTCGGATATTTGTGGAGTGTACTCTGGCTATCATCAAACCAGACGCTGTTGACAAAGAAACTGAAATCGAAGAAATTATCCTTCGGGCTGGGTTCAGCATATTGCAGGTATGGAAATTTATCACATTTTTAAATCTACAATTCCACAGCTTCGACCAGGGCCTCAGTCAGTGCTAAAACAATATCCACTGTCCCTCCAACAGTGTGGTGCTCCCACAGCCCTGACCCTCCAACAGTGCAGCGCTCCCTTGGCACTGATGCTCCGACAGTGCGGCACCCCCTCAGTACTGACCCCTCCCACAGTGTGGCATTCTGTCATCACTGACCTTCCACAACTCAATTCAAGATATTGTAAGTTAGAGAGAGCTGGATTGTTTCTGAGGCTGCCATGTGAGAGGCAGACTTCCCTGACAGTTAGATTAAAAACACAATACATCCTTTTTTCTCATTTCCATCTCCAACCTTCATTAGTCTGCCCTTTAAAGGGCTCACTGATGCTAAAATGTCACAAAGAAAAGGCTTTGTTTTCAGTCACGATGACCTTTAAAAGTCCTACATTTCTCAATGTGGGTAAGTGAAGCGAGTTTTGAGATCATTTTATGGGTTTCAAGTAGTGCTGAAGTTTGGAATGAGGGGCCCTGACATCAGAAGCTCCGCTGCAGTGCATGTGTCTGTGTGTGTGAGAGAGAGTGTACGTGTGTCTCTGTGTGCAAGAGTGAGAATGTGTGTCTGTGTGTGCAAGAGAGAGAGAGGGAGAATGTATGCGCAAGAGAGAGAGAGGGAGAATGTATGCGCAAGAGAGAGAGAGGGAGAATGTATGCGCAAGAGAGAGAGAGGGAGAATGTATGCGCAAGAGAGAGAGAGGGTGAATGTATGCGCAAGAGAGAGAGAGGGTGAATGTATGCGCAAGAGAGAGAGAGGGTGAATGTATGCACAAGAGAGAGAGAGGGTGAATGTATGCACGAGAGAGAGAGGGTGAATGTATGTGCGAGAGTGTGCTTTGGTGTCTGTGAGTGTGAGAGAAAGAATGCGTGTGTGTCTGTGTGTGCGAGAGAAAGAGTGTGTATCTGTGTGTGCGAGAGAAAGATTGTCTGTGTGTGTGTGCGAGAGAAAGAGTGTGTGTGTGAGAGAGAGTGAGTGTATGTGCCTGTGTGTGCAAGAGAGTGTCTCTGTGTGTGCGAGAGAGTGTGTGCTGTGTCTGTGTGTGCGAGAGAGAGTGTGTGATGTCTGTGTGTGCGAGAGAGTGTCTCTGTGTGCGAGAGAGAGTGTGATGTGTCTGTGTGTGCAGAGAGAGAGTGTGTCTGTGTGTGCAGAGAGAGAGTGTGTCTGTGTGTGCAGAGAGAGAGAGGGTATGTCTGTGTGTGAGAGAGAGTGTGTATCTGTGCGTGCGAGAGAAAGTGTGTGTGTGTGTGTGTGTGTGTGTGTGTGTGTGTGAGAGAGTGAGTATATGTGCCTGTGTGTGCAAGAGAGAGAGTGTGATGTCTGTGTGTGCGAAAGAGAGTGTGTCTGTGTGTGCGAGAGAGAGTGTGTCTGTGTGTGCGAGAGAGAGTGTGTCTGTGTGTATGTGTGGGACAGTGTGTGTGTCTATGTGTGGGAGAGGGGAAGAGTGTGTCTGTGCGGGGCAGAGAGAGACAGAGAGAGAGTGTGTGTCTGTGTGTGCGAGAGAGAGAGAGGGTGTGTGTGTCTGTGTGAGGGACAGTGTGTGTGTCTATGTGTGGGAGAGGGAAAGAGTGTGTCTGTGCGGGGCAGAGAGAGAGTGTGTGTGTGTGTGTATGTGAGTGAGTGAGTGTGTGTGAGAAAGAGAGATTGTCTATTTGTAGGGTGAAGACTGTGTGTGTCGGAGAGAGAGAGAAAAAGATAGGTCAATGTGTGAGAGGGGGGGAGTTTTGTTTTCCTTTATTCATTCACGGGATGAGGGCATCACTGACCAAGCAGGATTTATTGCACAGAGGGCTGTGCAGAGTCAACCACTTTGCTGTGGGTCTGGAGTCACATGTAGGCCCAACCAGGTAAGGATGACAGTTTCCTTCCCTCAAGGACATTAGTGACCCAGGTGACCCCCTGACAATCTGCAATGGATTCATGGCCATCATTAGATTCTTAAACCCAGATATTTTATTGAATTCAAATTCCACCATCTGCTGTGGCGGGATTCGAACGAATGCCCAGAATGTTATCTGGTTGAGGTTGACTTGCTCACTGAGCTGGTAAGTTTGCTTGCAAATGTTTCCTCACCATACAGTATGTCATGCTGTAACATCATCAGTGCATCTCTGGTGAAGCACCAGTGTTCTGTCCCACTTGCTATTTATGTGTCTCAGTTTACTGGTGTGGGTGGTGTCACTTCCCAATTTGTTTTTCTAGATTAGTGGTAATACTATCAGGCCATTGCCTCCCCTTCTCATGAAAGTGAGTGTGTGTGCGTGAGAGAGTGGATTAGAATTGGGTTTATTGTCATCTGCTCACAGGAGTGCTGTGCAATGTTTATAAAGTCACTGCTTAAGGCCCATCTTATGTACAAAGGTGCCAAGGTCCAGAACCTGAGGAATAAATTAGAAAAATGAAGAAATACAAAGCTCAGCATTACAGTCATTCAAATGTTCTGTGTGTGGAATTCAGTGCATGTTTTAATTGTGCAACAGACATTAGTGACTTCAGCAAAAGTGCTCTTAAACAAGCAGCCTATTCTCTGTCACCCGGTTATTGCCCATGTCCAGGTCAGATTCAGTCCCAGCCTGCAGCTACCCCTGTGCCGAGACCACCCCACCACCCCCCCTGCCCAGGACATTTCAATTTGTTACTGCTGCAAAAAGGAACTTTTGCTTTTAAAAGTAAGGGAAAGAATCTCTAATCCCTGACCTGAACAATAAACCAAAAGTGACAGACAATCTCAACAGTGCATATCCCTCAGCATACAACAATTAGCTTCAAGTCCCAACTGTTCCAGAGCTGTGCAATAATGCCTCTGAACAGGTTAATTTGAAAATATCTGCAGCAATTAGCTTCGGGCTGACAGTTCAGCTGTGTTTACTTCGCTGCATTTGGAGTTGGTGGTCTAAAGTGGGACAGTTTCATGTCAGCAAGCACAATAATTTGTCGTACATGCAGCATGACATACTGTAAGCAGGACCGTGAGTGAATGTTAGACTAAGGCAGTCCCCTCTCTCTTCCCCAGAGAAGGAAACTGCAGTTGAGTCCAGAGCAGGCCAGTGAGTTCTACGCTGTTCACAGCGGGAAAATGTTCTATCCCAGCCTGACAGCACACCTCTGCTCTGGCCCTTTGGTTGCAATGATACTGGCCCGACACTCTGCAATCAAACGGTGGAATGAGCTGCTTGGACCCATCGACAGTGAGAAAGCAAAGGAAACGCATCCCAAAAGGTCAGGGATCTCGAAGGGGCTGGAACTGTCCTGAGCAGAGGCAGCTGGTGAAGGGAGAACACAGCGGGAGAGTACAGAGGGCGTCCTGACACCCAGAATGGGCTGATATTTAGCAGGATGTCAGGGTGTTTAGGAGGGGAGCAGTATTTGGCAAGTTTGGGTATTTGGGTGGAAGACAGTATTTGGCAAGTTTGGGTATTTGGGTGGGACAGTGCTTGTTGAGTTGGGTAGTAAGGTAGGGGACAGTATTTGGTGAGTCGGTGTATTTAGGAGGGGGACAGTATTTGGCAGGGCGTCGGTGTATTTAGGAGGGGGACAATATTTGACAGGGCGTTGGGGTATTTAGGAGGGGGACAGTATTTGGTGAGTCGGGGTATTTAGGAGGGGGACAGTATTTGGCAGGGTGTCGGTGTATTTAGGAGGGAGACAGTATTTGGCAGGGTGTCGGTGTATTTAGGAGGGGGACAGTATTTGGCAGGGTGTCGGGGTATTTAGGAGGGGGACAGTATTTGGCAGGGCGTCGGTGTATTTAGGAGGGGGACAATATTTGACAGGGCGTTGGGGTATTTAGGAGGGGGACAGTATTTGGTGAGTCGGGGTATTTAGGAGGGGGACAGTATTTGGCAGGGTGTCGGTGTATTTAGGAGGGAGACAGTATTTGGCAGGGCGTCGGTGTATTTAGGAGGGGGACAATATTTGACAGGGCGTCGGAGTATTTAGGAGGGGGACAGTGTTTGACAGGGCGTCGGGGTATTTAGGAGGGGGACAGTATTTGACAGGGCGTTGGGGTATTTAGGAGGGGACAGTATTTGGCAGGGTGTCGGTGTATTTAGGAGGGGGACAGTATTTGGCAGGGTGTCGGGGTATTTAGGAGGGGGACAGTATTTGACAGGGTGTCGGGGTATTTAGGAGGGGGACAGTATTTGACAGGGTGTCGGTGTATTTAGGAGGGGGACAGTATTTGACAGGGTGTCGGGGTATTTAGGAGGGGGACAGTATTTGGCAGGGTGTCGGTGTATTTAGGAGGGGGACAGTATTTGGCAGGGTGTCGGGGTATTTAGGAGGGGGACAGTATTTGACAGGGTGTCGGGGTATTTAGGAGGGGGACAGTATTTGACAGGGTGTCGGTGTATTTAGGAGGGGGACAGTATTTGACAGGGTGTCGGGGTATTTAGGAGGGGGACAGTATTTGACAGGGTGTCGGGGTATTTAGGAGGGGGACAGTATTTGGCAGGGTGTCGGGGTATTTAGGAGGGGGACAGTATTTGGCAGGGTGTCGGTGTATTTAGGAGGGGGACAGTATTTGATAGGGTGTGGGGGTATGTAGGAGGGGGACAGTATTTGACAGGGTGTAGGTGTATTTAGGACGGGGACAGTATTTGGCAGGGTGTCGGGGTATTTAGGAGGGGGACAGTATTTGATAGGATGTGGGGGTATTTAAGAGGGGGACAGTATTTGACAGGGTGTAGGGGTATTTAGGAGGGGGACAGTATTTGATAGGGTGTTGGGGTATTTAGGAGGAGGACAGTATTTGACAGGGTGTCGGGGTATTTTGGAGGGGGACAGTATTTGATAGGGTGTCGGGGTATTTCGGAGGGGGACAGTATTTGACAGGGTGTCGGGGTATTTAGGACGGGGACAGTATTTGACAGGGTGTCGGGGTATTTAGGAGGGGGACAGTATTTGGCAGGGTGTCGGGGTATTTAGGAGGGGGACAGTATTTGGCAGGGTGCCGGTGTATTTAGGAGGGGGACAGTATTTGATAGGGTGTGGGGGTATGTAGGAGGGGGACAGTATTTGACAGGGTGTCAGTGTATTTAGGACGGGGACAGTATTTGGCAGGGTGTCGGGGTATTTAGGAGGGGGACAGTATTTGATAGGATGTGGGGGTATTTAGGAGGGGGACAGTATTTGACAGGGTGTCGGTGTATTTAGGAGGGGGACAGTATTTGGCAGGGTGTCGGTGTATTTAGGAGGGGGACAGTATTTGACAGGGTGTCGGGGTATTTAGGAGGGGGACAGTATTTGACAGGGTGTCGGGGTATTTAGGAGGGGAACAGTATTTGGCAGGGTGTCGGGGTATTTAGGAGGGGGACAGTATTTGGTGGGGTATTTAGGAGGCAATGGTATCTGGCGGGTCAGTGTATTTGGGTGGGGGGGAAGACAGTATTTGGCAGGGCTGTGTTGAAATACAGAACCATGGGTCAGTTTCCTTGTGATGCTGTCTCGGGGTTTTAGTATGAAGAGAAAATGAATGAAGATTATTTTGGTTAATGACACTCTTTAGTAATGAATTACTGCTTCTAGTTTAAGGGCAATCTATGGAACCAATAAAATTAAGAATGCCTTGCACGGCAGTGGCTGTTTCAACACAGCAGAAAGGGAGATTAACTTCATGTTCCCAAATGGTGAGTTCTTGCAGAGTAAATCATTCTTTATTTCTGTGTTAATCTGATGGAGGTTGTGCTGTGATCCAAGTCACTGCTCTCTCTGTATCTTCCCAGATCCCATAGCTCCCATTCACCACGGAGAACCTGAGCAGGGACAGGCCTGTACTGGGAACAGGAGGAGGCCTTTCAGCCCCTCATGTCTGATAACACAGGAGCAAGAGTTGGCTATTTAGCCCGTGTCAAGCCTATTACATAGGTGGAGGCCACTCAGCCCTTCAGTGAGACTATCCCAGTTATTGATGTCAATGCTGCTGCGCTTGAAGGAGAGTTTCCATCTGTCTTTGTCCTGGAAAGCTGGACATTTGTGAGCTGAGAAAACAGGAGCATGAGAGGGTTCCAGCCATGGGGACAGTGTCCATTCCATCAGAGGTGGAACCACTCCAGTCTGTTCAAGATGCATTCCTGAAACATACGCGTAGAGTCACTGGATAAGGAGCAGGAATCTTCATTTATTCCCTTCTCTATATTGCAACATCATTGAGAGAGAGTATACTGTCATAGAGTCGTACTGCATGGAAACAGACTGTTCAGCCCAACCCATCCATCCCCACCAGATTCCTAAGTTAATCTGGTCCCATTTGGCAACATTTGGTCTCTATCCCTCTAAACCCTTCCTATTCATGTACCCATCCAGATGCCTTTTAAATATTGTAACTGTACCAGTCTCCACCACTTCCTCTGGCAGCTTGTTCCTTACACGTACCACCCTCTGTGTGAAAACGTTACCCCTCAGGTCCGTTTTAAATCTTTCCCCTCTCACCTTAAACCTGCGCCCCTCTAGATTTGGACTCCCCCACCCTGGGGGAAAGACCTTGTCTATTCACCCTATCCATGCCCCTCATGATTTTATAAACCTCTATCAGGTCACCCCTCAGCCTCTGACGCTCCAGGGAAAATAGCCCCAGCCTATTCAGACTCTCCCTGTAGCACAAACCCTCCAACCCCAGCAACATCCTCGTAAATATTTTCTGAACCCTTTCAAGTTTCACACCATCCTTCCTGTAGCAGGGAGACCGGAACAGAACACAGTATTCCAATGTCTAACCAATGTCCCGTACAGCCACAACATGACCAACTCCTACATTCAATGCACTGACCAATAAAGGCAATGGTACCGATTGAGACATTTCTGCCAGAGCTCTGAGCTCGCTGCTCACAGACCCAGGGAATAAACTACCAGTGATTACTTTCATCCTGGTCACTATCAGATTCCTCCATTTGGATCCACCATTGACAGGGTGTAAGGAATCAGGTCACAGACCAGGCATGGAGGAGTTTCGATGGGCTGAATGGCCCACTCATGCCTGCTCCTTGTATTGTGTGCCCTGGCTGGTCTGTACTAACCCCAATGCACCACAGTCGCTATCCACCCCCTCCAAACTCTGGGAAGAGTGTGGCCAGCTGGTAAAGTGTAGATTTGGATTGTGATATGGTTCTCCCTCTAGGAACCGTTGCTGGACATTACCTTGTCCTTTTAGCATCTGATCAGCCTCCACCTTTCTGTCTGCCCAACAGTCACCATTGAGCCCTTTCCTGCTGGCCAAGCTGCTGAAGATTACCTCAGCAAGTACGTCAACCCCACCCTGCTGACCGGCCTCACGCAGCTGTGCAAGGAGAAACCCTCCAGGCCCATTGTAAGTACCTGTCTTTTACTGGGGGGGGTGACTAGGGGACATGGGGGTATAGTGGGTGTGGGGGGCTTGGGAAAGTGGGGGCGTGGGGGGTGGGGGCATGAAGATAGAGTGGGTGTGGCGGGCTTGTGGGCATGGGATGTAGGGGGCATGGGAATAATGTGGTGGTGTAGGGGGCATGGGGATAGAGTGGGCATGGGGAGGAATGGGATAGTGTGGCCATGTGGGGTGGGGGTATGGAGATAGTGTCAGGGGGGTAGGGGGTATGGGGATAGTGTGGGGGTCTAGGGGATAGGTGGATAGTGTGGGGGGTAGCGGGTTAGTGGGGGGTGTAGGAAGTATGGGGATAGTGGGAGAGTAGAGGATCATGTGGTGGGGTATGGGGGATATTGGGGAGTGTATGGGGATGGTGTAGGGGGTATTGGGATTGTGTGGGTGTGTGGGGGGAAGTGTGGGGTGGGTAGGGGATATGGGGATAGTGGGGTGGTATGGGGATAATGGGGGTTATGGGGATAGTGGAGAGCTGTGTGGGGATAGTGGGGGGCGTAGGGGGATAGTGGGGTGTATGGGGATTGTCGGGGGGTGAGGGATAGTGGGCGGGTAGGAGAATATTGGGGGTTAGGGGGATAGTGGGGGCATTAGGGGTATAGTGGGGGGGTGTAGGTGGATAGTGGGGGGCGTAGGGGGATAGTGGGGTGTATGGGGATTGTGGGGTATAGGGGAATAGTTGTGGGGTACAGGGATAGTGGGGAGGGTCGCGTATTGTGGGGGGGGGTGGGAGATAGTGTGGGGGTTAGGGGTATAGTGGGGTGTAGGGGGGATAGTGGGGTGTAGGGGGATAGTGGGGTGTAGGGGGATAGTGGGTGGGGTTAGGGGATACTGGGGGTACAGGTATTTTGAGGGGTTAGGAGGATATTTCGGGGGGGTATGAGTATAGTCGAGAGCTTGGGGGATAGTGGGGAGGTGTGGGTATAGCCTGGGGAGGGTAGGGGGATAGTGGGGGTGTAGGGGGTTAGTGGGGAGTGTATGGGGATAGTGAGGCGTATGGGTATTGTGGGTGGGGTCGGGGGCAGGTGGGGGGTTAGCGGGATAATGGGGGTGTGTGTATATAGTCTGGGGAGGGTAAGGGGATGGTGAGGGGGTATGAGTGTAGTCGAGAGCTTGGGGGATAGTGGGGGTTTGGGGGATAGTGGGGGGGGGTCGTGTATAGTGGGGGCTATGGGTATTGTGGGTGGGGTCGGGGGCTAGTGGGGGGTTAGTGGGATGGTGGGGGGGTGTGGGTAGAGTCTTGGGAGGGTAGGGGGATAGTGGGGTGCGGGGGCGGTGGCGAAGGGGGCAGAGAGGTGGCCAGTGGTGGTTTAACCTGAGGGTCAGGTGAGGGACCAGGTTGGGAAGTGGGATCTTTGTGGTGCAGGAATCGAACCACTGTCTGATGGCATCATTGTGTACCAGCCCCCTGAGCTAACTGACCAAAAAGAACTCACCCCCCGCCCACTCCCCCACCGGCCTCCCCAATTCTGGGAATACTTAGCCCACGGTATTAAAGCCTTGGTTCCAGATCACCGAGCCACAAAGTCAATTGTCAACTCTTTCCTTGTTTTGTAAAAATCCCTGCTCCCAACTTCCCATTAACCTTCTCTGATCGCAGGGGAAATGCCCCTGCCCCTCCAGTCATCCTGGGTTATAATGTTCCTATCAGGAACTTTGAAAGACCCAGGCAAGGAAAAAACCCACTGTTCAATGAGCCGGAGTAAACATTGGGCCAAGACAGAATGGGGCCGAAAGGGCACCACCTGCCCTGAAAGGGGCTGCAGTTCTGTTCTATGAAGGAACTGAAGCCAATTAAAGCTAAAAACAGTCAGTCGTACATAAGCCATCGGCCCGGCCCCTCGCTCAGTGGGGGACGAGGCCCCATCGGCCCGGCCCCTCGCTCAGTGGGGGACGAGGCCCCATTGGCTCATCTATGTAGGGCGCTGGGTGGACAGAGAGCACATGGTAATGCCTTCCTGGTTTTGTTTGCTGTTACAGAAATGGCTGGCAGACTGGCTCCTGCAGCATAACCCCAATGGTCCTGCTGTGAATGAGGGTGAAGTGAAGGAGCCTGAAGCGTGTGTCTTCTGATCCCGGGAATATGCCCACTCTGCCAGGAATTAATCTGACCATTCCACTTCAATCCAGGACCTTAACATCCTTCAAAAAATGACAACCGATTAATAAATTTCTAAATGACTCCTCGTAATAAATTCCTGCTCTCGGTTGATCTTTCTTGAGTAATTTTCACGATGAAGTGAAAGGGTCAGACCATCTGAAACAGCTGGAAAATTGATGTAAACACAGGATGTGGTTTATCAGGTCATATTATCCCACAACGGAAACTGGGGCCTGCATCCACACAGAGGCGAGTTTTCTGTACCACACCGGACGGCAGGACAAACGTTGTTTGGAAGAAGATTCGCTGTGATGACAGAGGGACAGGTAACCTTCATTCTGCATGGACCTTGGACCATGCCAACCTCGACCCCTCCCCAGGGGCTGTACCAGGTCACATGACTAGTATTTCAAAAGAATAGCAAGAGGTGACACCCAGGTTTACCGAGCGATATGAATCCCACAGCCAATATCCCTGAAACCTGACTGAAAACAATGCTGGATGAAGTTGTGACGATGAACAGCCTGTCCCGGGTCAGTACACGCTCCCATTGACTGTCCCGGGTCAGTGCGCGTTCCCATTGTCCGTCCCGGGTCAGTGCGTGCTCCCACTGTCCGTCCCGGGTCAGGGCGCGCTCCCACTGTCCGTCCCGGGTCAGGGCGCGCTCCCACTGTCCGTCCCGGGTCAGTACACGCTCCCTCTGTCCGTCCCGGGTCAGTGCGTGTGCGCGCTCCCACTGTCCGTCCCGGGTCAGGGCGCGCTCCCACTGTCCGTCCCGGGTCAGTACGCGCTCCCACTGTCCGTCCCGGGTCAGTGCGCGCTCCCACTGTCCGTCCCGGGTCAGTGCGCGCTCCCACTGTCCGTCCCGGGTCAGTGCGCGCTCCCACTGTCCGTCCCGGGTCAGTGCGCGCTCCCACTGTCCGTCCCGGGTCAGTGCGCGCTCCCACTGTCCGTCCCGGGTCAGTGCGCGCTCCCACTGTCCGTCCCGGGTCAGTGCGCGCTCCCACTGTCCGTCCCGGGTCAGTGCGCGCTCCCACTGTCCGTCCCGGGTCAGTGCGCGCTCCCACTGTCCGTCCCGGGTCAGGGCGCGCTCCCACTGTCCGTCCCGGTTCAGGGCGCGCTCCCCACTGTCCGTCCCGGGTCAGGGCGGCGCTCCCCACTGTCCGTCCCGGGTCAGGGCGCGCTCCCACTGTCCGTCCCCGGGTCAGTGCGCGCTCCCCACTGTCCGTCCCGGGTCAGTGCGCGCTCCCACTGTCCGTCCGGGTCAGTGCGCGCTCCCACCTGTCCGTCCCGGGTCAGTGCGCGCTCCCACTGTCGGTCCCGGGTCAGTGCGCGCTCCCACTGTCCGTCCCGGGTCAGGGCGCGCTCCCTCTGTCGGTCCCGGTTCAGGGCGCGCTCCCACTGTCCGTCCCGGGTCAGTGCGCGCTCCCCACTGTCCGTCCCGGGTCAGCGCGCGCTCCCACTGTCCGTCACGGGTCAGCGCGCGCTCCCACTGTCCGTCCCGGGTCAGCGCGCGCTCCCTCAGTCGGTCCCGGTTCAGGGCGCGCTCCCCGCTGCGTGTCCCAAGTCAGCGGCGCGCTCCCGCTGCCGGTCCCGAGTCAGCGGAGCATCACGTGTTGACAACTCCGAAAGTCTGCGCATGCGCCTTGGCAGGGTAGCACGGAGTGCACATGAGCGCTGTTCAAACGGTCTCTGACCGCCACGTGACCGTTGGCCTAGCGACGGATCTCAGGGTGGGGGAGTTCTTTCCCTGGGGGTGGGGGAGATGTCTGTCCCTGGGGGGGGGGGTCTGTCCCTGGGGGGGGGAGTCTTTCCCCTGGGGGTGGGGGGAGATGTCTGTCCCTGGGGGGGGGGGTCTGTCCCTGGGGGGGGGAGTCTTTCCCTGGGGGTGGGGGGAGATGTCTGTCCCTGGGGGGGGGGGGGGTCTGTCCCTGGGGGGGGGGAGTCTTTCCCTGGGGGTGGGGGGGAGATGTCTGTCCCTGGGGGGGGGGTCTGTCCCTGGGGGGGGGGAGTCTTTCCCTGGGGGTGGGGGGAGATGTCTGTCCCTGGGGGGGGGGGGTCTGTCCCTGGGGTGAGTCTTTCCCTGGGGGGTGGGGGGGAGATGTCTGTCCCTGGGGGGGGGGGGTCTGTCTCTGGGGGTGGGGGGAGATGTCTGTCCCCCTGGGGGGTGGGGGTCTGTCCCTGGGGTGAGTCTGTCCCTGGGGGTGGGGGGAGATGTCTGTCCCTGGGGGGGGGGGGGTCTGTCTCTGGGGTGGGGGAGATGTCTGTCCCTGGGGGGGTGGGGGGTCTGTCCCTGGGGTGAGTCTGTCCCTGGGGGTGGGGGGAGATGTTCTGTCCCTGGGGGGGGGGGTCTGTCTCTGGGGTGGGGGGGAGATGTCTGTCCCTGGGGGGTGGGGGTCTGTCCCTGGGGTGAGTCTGTCCCTGGGGGTGGGGGGGAGATGTCTGTCCCTGGGGGGGGGGGGTCTGTCTCTGGGGTGGGGGGAGATGTCTGTCCCTGGGGGGGTGGGGGTCTGTCCTGGGGTGAGTCTTTCCCTGGGGGTGGGGGGAGATGTCTGTCCCTGGGGGGGGGGGGTCTGTCTCTGGGGTGGGGGGAGATGTCTGTCCCTGGGGGGTGGGGGTCTGTCCCCTGGGGTGAGTCTGTCCCTGGGGGTGGGGGGAGATGTCTGTCCCCTGGGGGGAGGGGTCTGTCCCTGGGAGGGTGTGGGTGGGATGTATCCCTGGGGCTGGGGCTCGGGTCTGTCCCTGGGGGATGTGTGCTGTGTGTGCAGGGACTGACCGGGGAGGGGTCTGACTCGGGGAAGGGTTCTGACTTGGGAGGGGGTCTGACTCGGGGAGGGGACTGACTCGGGGAAGGGTCTGACTTGGGGAGGGGACTGGACTCGGGGAGGGGACTGACTCGGGGAGGGGTCTGTCCGGGGAGGGGACCGACCGGGGAGGGACGGGTCTGACCAGGGTGGGGCCCTGACTCAAGGACAGTCCTGACTCAGGGACGGGTCTGACCGGGGAGGGGACTGATTGGGGAGGTCCTGACCAGGAAGGATACTGACCGGAGTGAGGAGTGTCCGGTGTGAGGAGTGACCAGAGTGGGGACGGACCGGGGTGGGGAGAGGTCAGGTCGGAGTGTGGACTGACCCGGGAATGGGAGAGGTCGGAGTGTTGTTGTCAATCCAGGCACTCGAGGAGGTTCATGATACCAAGAGTTGATTGGGCATGTTGTCCTGTGAGGAAGGGTCGGAGTTGGGGCACCTGAATGAAATGAATAAGTTTCTGACTGGTCTGAATGTGGTGGACGTGAGAGAAGTATGATTCCTGTTGTATGTGAGCCTAGATTAGGTGCAGGCAGCAGGGGGATAGTCGGAGGGGGTGGGGGGGGTGCATTTCAGGACAGCGAAGAGCACTGTTTCCTCTGAAAGGGTTGTGTGATTTTGGAAAGTCTCTGCCTCTGAGGCTAGTGGTGTGGGGTGGGGGCTGGGGATCATTGAGTATTTTTACAGCAGGGATGGCCAGATTCCGGAGAAATGGGGAAGGAAATCAAGGATTTTTATCAATGGTAATGTGGGATTCAAAACCTAACCAGATCAACCAGGAGCTTATTGACTAACTCACCGCCCCCCCCCACGCCCTTCATCCCCCTGTCCCTCAACTCCCCTGTCCCCTATTCCCTCACTTCCTCACTCCCGTGTCCCTCAATTCACCTGTTCCTCCTCTCTCACTCCCTCTGTCCCCCACTCCCTCACTCCCATGTCCCTCACCTTGCCTGCCCCCCTATTCCCTCACTCCCCGCGACCCCTATTTCCCTCACTCCTCGGTCCCCTATTCCCTCACTCCCTGGTCCTCCACTCACTCACCTCCCCTGTCCCCAAACTCCATGTCCCTTAACCTGCATAACCCCTCTCTCTCATGCCCTGTTCCCCCCCCATTTCCTCATTCCCCAATCCGCCACTTCCTCACTCCCCTGATCCCCGACTCCCCCTGTCCCTCCCCCCCCATCACTCCCCTCTCCTGCTCTCCTCTGTCCCCGCCATCACTTCCCTGCCCCCCTCTCCCTCACTCCCCTGCACCCCCCTCCCCATCTTCTCTGTCCTTCACTCCCCACTCCACCTATCCCTCACTCTCCACTGCTCTCCCTCACTCCTAATTGCTCTTCCTCCGCACACCCCCGTCCCTCACTCCCATGTCCCTCACTCCCCACTCCTCTGCTCCCTGACAATCTTCCTCCCCCGCCCTTCTCTGCTGTCCCCCTCTCGCCCCGCTGTCCCTCTTTACCCCTCACTCCCATCTCCCCCTCACTCCTGTCTTCCCTCCTCCCTCCCCACTCCTCCCCCTCCCCTTGCCTCTGTCCCCAATTCCCCCATGCTCCGCTCCCCCCCATCCCTCATTACCCTCCGGTCCTTCACTACCTTCACCCCTCACCCTCCTCTCTCCTCACTCCCCTTCTCCCCTGTCCCTAACTCCCATATACCCCCTTACTTCCCTGTCCCTCCCTCCCCCCGTCCCCCTTCCCCCTTGATATTCTCCCCCCCCCCACTGCTGTCCCTCTCACCCCCTCGGTCCCTTCTCCCCCCTCCCCATCCATGTCACCTCACTCCCCCCGCCCCTCACTCCCACTCCTCCGCTCCCTGACAATCTTCCTCCCCCTCCCCTTCTCTGCTGTCCCCTCTCTCGCCCCGCTGTCCCTCTTTACCCCTCACTTCCATCTCCCCCTCACGCCTGTCCTCACCTCTCCCCACCCATGTCCTCTCACTCCCTCTGTACCCCCCAACTCCCTCTCTCTCCCTCACTCCCCCCGCCCCTCACTCCTGTCTCCTCCTCTCCCCATCCATGTCCCCTCACTCCCCACCCTCCCTCACTCCCCTTTCCCCCTCACTCCCCCCTCTACCACTCACTCCCCCCTAGCCCTCACACCCCCCTGTCCCTCTGCAGTAACTGCCTGCGATGGCCCATCGGAAGCTGAAGGATGCCATCCTGGCAGCTGGTGAGCTGGCCGTGACCGTGGACCCCTGAGGAAGGGCAGGAGGTTTATACCGAGCTCTGTGTACGGCAGCGTGTTTACCTCAGCAAGGGACACCTACGGTATTTACAGTGTCCGGTTCTCTCCCGATGCCCAGCACCTAGCTGTCGGATTTGGAAACGGAACTGTCCAGGTAATGGGCGAGGTGACCGGGTCTCAGTGTTGGAGTGGTCCTGTCACTGAATTGGCATTTCCTGTAATGTCGACAGATCCCACCACGGGATTGTCAAAAATGCTGGAATTAAAAGCTGCTCTCAGGGCCAGGCATAGTGATTGTTGGTTCACTCCTATCCTTCTCCCCCAGTGGGGTCTACACAGACCTATAGCCAAGGAGTTGACATGTTACTGGCTCAGCAGAGTTCATGAGGGCGGTCAGAAATAGCCTGAATATCTGTGTTTTGTGGGAACGAGCTTAACGTTTTCCCTGGCTGTGACTGCAGGTACTGAACCCCAGAGACAGGGACAGTTGCTCGTGAGCTATCTCCTGGACACCGAGCCCGACAAGCTGTGACTGCTCTGAGCTACTATCCGAAACATACCAACTTCCTGGTGACCGCTGGTGCTGATGGCATTGTATGTGTCTACAATTCGGACACTGGCTGGCAAGCCATGACTATCAAGGGTACGGTGTGAGCTGTACCACTGGCTTTGAGTTGCTGCCGGGTCT
>NW_026728728.1:0-26710 GCF_030684315.1 Stegostoma tigrinum
AGAGCGAGAGGGGGCGCGCGTCGGAGAGCGAGAGGGGGCGCGCGTCGGAGAGCGAGAGGGGGCGCGCGTCGGAGAGCGAGAGGGGGCGCGCGTCGGAGAGCGAGAGGGGGCGCGCGTCGGAGAGCGAGAGGGGGCGCGCGTCGGAGAGCGAGAGGGGGCGCGCGTCGGAGAGCGAGAGGGGGCGCGCGTCGGAGAGCGAGAGGGGGCGCGCGTCGGAGAGCGAGAGGGGGCGCGCGTCGGAGAGCGAGAGGGGGCGCGCGTCGGAGAGCGAGAGGGGGCGCGCGTCGGAGAGCGAGAGGGGGCGCGCGTCGGAGAGCGAGAGGGGGCGCGCGTCGGAGAGCGAGAGGGGGCGCGCGTCGGAGAGCGAGAGGGGGCGCGCGTCGGAGAGCGAGAGGGGGCGCGCGTCGGAGAGCGAGAGGGGGCGCGCGTCGGAGAGCGAGAGGGGGCGCGCGTCGGAGAGCGAGAGGGGGCGCGCGTCGGAGAGCGAGAGGGGGCGCGCGTCGGAGAGCGAGAGGGGGCGCGCGTCGGAGAGCGAGAGGGGGCGCGCGTCGGAGAGCGAGAGGGGGCGCGCGTCGGAGAGCGAGAGGGGGCGCGCGTCGGAGAGCGAGAGGGGGCGCGCGTCGGAGAGCGAGAGGGGGCGCGCGTCGGAGAGCGAGAGGGGGCGCGCGTCGGAGAGCGAGAGGGGGCGCGCGTCGGAGAGCGAGAGGGGGCGCGCGTCGGAGAGCGAGAGGGGGCGCGCGTCGGAGAGCGAGAGGGGGCGCGCGTCGGAGAGCGAGAGGGGGCGCGCGTCGGAGAGCGAGAGGGGGCGCGCGTCGGAGAGCGAGAGGGGGCGCGCGTCGGAGAGCGAGAGGGGGCGCGCGTCGGAGAGCGAGAGGGGGCGCGCGTCGGAGAGCGAGAGGGGGCGCGCGTCGGAGAGCGAGAGGGGGCGCGCGTCGGAGAGCGAGAGGGGGCGCGCGTCGGAGAGCGAGAGGGGGCGCGCGTCGGAGAGCGAGAGGGGGCGCGCGTCGGAGAGCGAGAGGGGGCGCGCGTCGGAGAGCGAGAGGGGGCGCGCGTCGGAGAGCGAGAGGGGGCGCGCGTCGGAGAGCGAGAGGGGGCGCGCGTCGGAGAGCGAGAGGGGGCGCGCGTCGGAGAGCGAGAGGGGGCGCGCGTCGGAGAGCGAGAGGGGGCGCGCGTCGGAGAGCGAGAGGGGGCGCGCGTCGGAGAGCGAGAGGGGGCGCGCGTCGGAGAGCGAGAGGGGGCGCGCGTCGGAGAGCGAGAGGGGGCGCGCGTCGGAGAGCGAGAGGGGGCGCGCGTCGGAGAGCGAGAGGGGGCGCGCGTCGGAGAGCGAGAGGGGGCGCGCGTCGGAGAGCGAGAGGGGGCGCGCGTCGGAGAGCGAGAGGGGGCGCGCGTCGGAGAGCGAGAGGGGGCGCGCGTCGGAGAGCGAGAGGGGGCGCGCGTCGGAGAGCGAGAGGGGGCGCGCGTCGGAGAGCGAGAGGGGGCGCGCGTCGGAGAGCGAGAGGGGGCGCGCGTCGGAGAGCGAGAGGGGGCGCGCGTCGGAGAGCGAGAGGGGGCGCGCGTCGGAGAGCGAGAGGGGGCGCGCGTCGGAGAGCGAGAGGGGGCGCGCGTCGGAGAGCGAGAGGGGGCGCGCGTCGGAGAGAGAGAGGGGGCGCGCGTCGGAGAGCGAGAGGGGGCGCGCGTCGGAGAGAGAGAGGGGGCGCGCGTCGGAGAGCGAGAGGGGGCGCGCGTCGGAGAGCGAGAGGGGGCGCGCGTCGGAGAGAGAGAGGGGGCGCGCGTCGGAGAGCGAGAGGGGGCGCGCGTCGGAGAGAGAGAGGGGGCGCGCGTCGGAGAGCGAGAGGGGGCGCGCGTCGGAGAGAGAGAGGGGGCGCGCGTCGGAGAGAGAGAGGGGGCGCGCGTCGGAGAGAGAGAGGGGGCGCGCGTCGGAGAGAGAGAGGGGGCGCGCGTCGGAGAGAGAGAGGGGGCGCGCGTCGGAGAGAGAGAGGGGGCGCGCGTCGGAGAGAGAGAGGGGGCGCGCGTCGGAGAGAGAGAGGGGGCGCGCGTCGGAGAGAGAGAGGGGGCGCGCGTCGGAGAGAGAGAGGGGGCGCGCGTCGGAGAGAGAGAGGGGGCGCGCGTCGGAGAGAGAGAGGGGGCGCGCGTCGGAGAGAGAGAGGGGGCGCGCGTCGGAGAGAGAGAGGGGGCGCGCGTCGGAGAGAGAGAGGGGGCGCGCGTCGGAGAGAGAGAGGGGGCGCGCGTCGGAGAGAGAGAGGGGGCGCGCGTCGGAGAGAGAGAGGGGGCGCGCGTCGGAGAGAGAGAGGGGGCGCGCGTCGGAGAGAGAGAGGGGGCGCGCGTCGGAGAGAGAGAGGGGGCGCGCGTCGGAGAGAGAGAGGGGGCGCGCGTCGGAGAGAGAGAGGGGGCGCGCGTCGGAGAGAGAGAGGGGGCGCGCGTCGGAGAGAGAGAGGGGGCGCGCGTCGGAGAGAGAGAGGGGGCGCGCGTCGGAGAGAGAGAGGGGGCGCGCGTCGGAGAGAGAGAGGGGGCGCGCGTCGGAGAGAGAGAGGGGGCGCGCGTCGGAGAGAGAGAGGGGGCGCGCGTCGGAGAGAGAGAGGGGGCGCGCGTCGGAGAGAGAGAGGGGGCGCGCGTCGGAGAGAGAGAGGGGGCGCGCGTCGGAGAGAGAGAGGGGGCGCGCGTCGGAGAGAGAGAGGGGGCGCGCGTCGGAGAGAGAGAGGGGGCGCGCGTCGGAGAGAGAGAGGGGGCGCGCGTCGGAGAGAGAGAGGGGGCGCGCGTCGGAGAGAGAGAGGGGGCGCGCGTCGGAGAGAGAGAGGGGGCGCGCGTCGGAGAGAGAGAGGGGGCGCGCGTCGGAGAGAGAGAGGGGGCGCGCGTCGGAGAGAGAGAGGGGGCGCGCGTCGGAGAGAGAGAGGGGGCGCGCGTCGGAGAGAGAGAGGGGGCGCGCGTCGGAGAGAGAGAGGGGGCGCGCGTCGGAGAGAGAGAGGGGGCGCGCGTCGGAGAGAGAGAGGGGGCGCGCGTCGGAGAGAGAGAGGGGGCGCGCGTCGGAGAGAGAGAGGGGGCGCGCGTCGGAGAGAGAGAGGGGGCGCGCGTCGGAGAGAGAGAGGGGGCGCGCGTCGGAGAGAGAGAGGGGGCGCGCGTCGGAGAGAGAGAGGGGGCGCGCGTCGGAGAGAGAGAGGGGGCGCGCGTCGGAGAGAGAGAGGGGGCGCGCGTCGGAGAGAGAGAGGGGGCGCGCGTCGGAGAGAGAGAGGGGGCGCGCGTCGGAGAGAGAGAGGGGGCGCGCGTCGGAGAGAGAGAGGGGGCGCGCGTCGGAGAGAGAGAGGGGGCGCGCGTCGGAGAGAGAGAGGGGGCGCGCGTCGGAGAGAGAGAGGGGGCGCGCGTCGGAGAGAGAGAGGGGGCGCGCGTCGGAGAGAGAGAGGGGGCGCGCGTCGGAGAGAGAGAGGGGGCGCGCGTCGGAGAGAGAGAGGGGGCGCGCGTCGGAGAGAGAGAGGGGGCGCGCGTCGGAGAGAGAGAGGGGGCGCGCGTCGGAGAGAGAGAGGGGGCGCGCGTCGGAGAGAGAGAGGGGGCGCGCGTCGGAGAGAGAGAGGGGGCGCGCGTCGGAGAGAGAGAGGGGGCGCGCGTCGGAGAGAGAGAGGGGGCGCGCGTCGGAGAGAGAGAGGGGGCGCGCGTCGGAGAGAGAGAGGGGGCGCGCGTCGGAGAGAGAGAGGGGGCGCGCGTCGGAGAGAGAGAGGGGGCGCGCGTCGGAGAGAGAGAGGGGCGCGCGTCGGAGAGAGAGAGGGGGCGCGCGTCGGAGAGAGAGAGGGGGCGCGCGTCGGAGAGAGAGAGGGGGCGCGCGTCGGAGAGAGAGAGGGGGCGCGCGTCGGAGAGAGAGAGGGGGCGCGCGTCGGAGAGAGAGAGGGGGCGCGCGTCGGAGAGAGAGAGGGGGCGCGCGTCGGAGAGAGAGAGGGGGCGCGCGTCGGAGAGAGAGGGGGCGCGCGTCGGAGAGAGAGAGGGGGCGCGCGTCGGAGAGAGAGAGGGGGCGCGCGTCGGAGAGAGAGAGGGGGCGCGCGTCGGAGAGAGAGAGGGGGCGCGCGTCGGAGAGAGAGAGGGGCGCGCGTCGGAGAGAGAGAGGGGGCGCGCGTCGGAGAGAGAGAGGGGGCGCGCGTCGGAGAGAGAGAGGGGGCGCGCGTCGGAGAGAGAGAGGGGGCGCGCGTCGGAGAGAGAGAGGGGGCGCGCGTCGGAGAGAGAGAGGGGGCGCGCGTCGGAGAGAGAGAGGGGGCGCGCGTCGGAGAGAGAGAGGGGGCGCGCGTCGGAGAGAGAGAGGGGGCGCGCGTCGGAGAGAGAGAGGGGGCGCGCGTCGGAGAGAGAGAGGGGGCGCGCGTCGGAGAGAGAGAGGGGGCGCGCGTCGGAGAGAGAGAGGGGGCGCGCGTCGGAGAGAGAGAGGGGGCGCGCGTCGGAGAGAGAGAGGGGCGCGCGTCGGAGAGAGAGAGGGGCGCGCGTCGGAGAGAGAGAGGGGGCGCGCGTCGGAGAGAGAGAGGGGGCGCGCGTCGGAGAGAGAGAGGGGGCGCGCGTCGGAGAGAGAGAGGGGGCGCGCGTCGGAGAGAGAGAGGGGGCGCGCGTCGGAGAGAGAGAGGGGGCGCGCGTCGGAGAGAGAGAGGGGGCGCGCGTCGGAGAGAGAGAGGGGGCGCGCGTCGGAGAGAGAGAGGGGGCGCGCGTCGGAGAGAGAGAGGGGGCGCGCGTCGGAGAGAGAGAGGGGGCGCGCGTCGGAGAGAGAGAGGGGGCGCGCGTCGGAGAGAGAGAGGGGGCGCGCGTCGGAGAGAGAGAGGGGGCGCGCGTCGGAGAGAGAGAGGGGGCGCGCGTCGGAGAGAGAGAGGGGGCGCGCGTCGGAGAGAGAGAGGGGGCGCGCGTCGGAGAGAGAGAGAGGGCGCGCGTCGGAGAGAGAGAGTGCCAGAGCGTCAGAGTCAGGGAGAGAGCGGCAGGGAGAGAGCGGCAGGGAGAGAGCGCCAGAGCGTCAGAGCGAGAGCGCGAGAGAGCCAGAGCGAGAGCGCGAGAGAGCCAGAGCGCCAGAGCGTCAGAGCGAGAGAGCCAGAGCGCCAGAGCGAGAGCACGAGAGAGCCAGAGCGAGAGCGCGAGAGAGCCAGAGCGCGAGAGAGCCAGAGCGAGAGCGCGAGAGAGCCAGAGCGAGAGCGCGAGAGAGCCAGAGCGAGAGCGCGAGAGAGCCAGAGCGCGAGAGAGCCAGAGCGTCAGAGCGAGAGCGCCGGAGCGTCAGAGCGGCGTCAGAGCGAGAGCGCCGGAGCGAGAGCGCCAGAGAGCCGGAGCGAGAGCGCCAGAGCGCCAGAGAGCCGGAGCGAGATCGCCAGAGAGCCAGAGCGTCGGAGCGAGAGCGCCAGAGAGCCAGAGCGTCGGAGCGAGAGCGCCAGAGAGCAGAGCGTCGGAGCGAGAGCGCGAGAGAGCCAGAGCGTCGGAGCGAGAGCGCGAGAGAGCCAGAGCGTCGGAGCGAGAGCGCGAGAGCGCCAGAGCGTCGGAGCGAGAGCGCGAGAGCGCCAGAGCGTCGGAGCGAGAGCGCCAGAGCGTCGGAGCGAGAGCGCCAGAGAGCCAGAGCGCCGGAGCGAGAGCGCCAGAGAGCCGGAGCGAGAGCGCCAGAGAGCCGGAGCGAGAGCGCCAGAGAGCCGGAGCGAGAGCGCCAGACAGCCGGAGCGAGAGAGCCAGAGAGTCGGAGCGAGAGCGCGAGAGAGCCAGAGCGTCGGAGCGAGAGCGCGAGAGAGCCAGAGCGTCGGAGCGAGAGCGCGAGAGAGCCAGAGCGTCGGAGCGAGAGCGCGAGAGAGCCAGAGCGTCGGAGCGAGAGCGCGAGAGAGCCAGAGCGTCGGAGCGAGAGCGCGAGAGAGCCAGAGCGTCGGAGCGAGAGCGCGAGAGAGCCAGAGCGTCGGAGCGAGAGCGCGAGAGAGCCAGAGCGTCGGAGCGAGAGCGCGAGAGAGCCAGAGCGTCGGAGCGAGAGCGCGAGAGAGCCAGAGCGTCGGAGCGAGAGCGCGAGAGAGCCAGAGCGTCGGAGCGAGAGCGCGAGAGAGCCAGAGCGTCGGAGCGAGAGCGCGAGAGAGCCAGAGCGTCGGAGCGAGAGCGCGAGAGAGCCAGAGCGTCGGAGCGAGAGCGCCAGAGAGCCAGAGCGAGAGCGCCAGAGAGCCAGAGCGAGAGCGCCAGAGAGCCAGAGTGTCAGAGCGAGAGCGCCAGAGAGCCAGAGTGTCAGAGCGAGAGCGCCAGAGTGTCAGAGCGAGAGCGCGAGAGAGCCAGAGTGTCAGAGCGAGAGCGCCAGAGAGCCAGAGCGAGAGCGCCAGAGAGCCAGAGCGAGAGCGCCAGAGAGCCAGAGTGTCAGAGCGAGAGCGCCAGAGAGCCAGAGTGTCAGAGCGAGAGCGCCAGAGTGTCAGAGCGAGAGCGCGAGAGAGCCAGAGTGTCAGAGCGAGAGCGCCAGAGAGCCAGAGCGAGAGCGCCAGAGAGCCAGAGCGAGAGCGCCAGAGAGCCAGAGTGTCAGAGCGAGAGCGCCAGAGAGCCAGAGTGTCAGAGCGAGAGCGCCAGAGAGCCAGAGTGTCAGAGCGAGAGCGCCAGAGTGTCAGAGCGAGAGCGCGAGAGAGCCAGAGTGTCAGAGCGAGAGCGCGAGAGAGCCAGAGTGTCAGAGCGAGAGCGAGAGAGAGAGAGAGAGAGAGACAGAGTGTCAGAGACAGAGAGAGTGGGAGCGTCAGAGGCAGAGCGGGAGACAGCGAGTGTCAGAGACAGAGCGAGACAGAGAGAGCGGGAGCGTCAGAGGCAGAGCGGGAGAGGCAGAGCGAGTCAGAGGCAGAGCAAGAGAGAGTCAGAGTCAGATTGACAGACAGCGAGAGAGAGTATGTCAGACATAGAGCTGGTGAGAGACCTGGGGAGAACTGTAACCGTGCCCACTTTACCGCACGGGGATAGCGCTAACTGTGGTGGGGGGAGAAGAGAGAGAGAGGGAGAGGCAGTGTCGGGGGTGGGGGGAAGAGAGAGAGGGGGGGGGGAGAGAGAGAGAGAGAGAGAGAGAGAGAAACTGCAGAGCACCGCACTACGCAGACAGATGTGTGAGACCCAGCACACCGACCCCCCCGCTTTGGAACGGCGCTGTGCCCAGTGCCGGTGGGGGGGTGGGGGGGGGGGGGGGCGGTTAGCGACACCTGGGGACCCATAGCACCCCCACGCCCCCCTGCTCTGGAGCGCTCCATGGGGCCAGGGCTCTGCCCTCCTCCTCATCCCCCCCAAAACCCCCAACAGGAGGGGACATACCCATGCTCGGGACAAGTTTGGCATTGGATCAGGGTGTGGGGGTTGATGATGGAGAGAGGGTTTGCGTCCACAGGAGCGGGTCGGGTCGGTGGGAGATGGTTTCTGACAAGGGAGTCTCCTGTTTCAGATGGGGCAAGGAGGGGGAATTTCTTCGCTCGGGGTGGGGGTTACAGACCACAGCGGGCTAGTACCTGAAGATGCCGATCTCGCCGTAGTTATTCCCAGCAGCCAGGTACCTCCCACAGGGGGAGAAACTCTGGCAGAAGATCGTCATGTGCAGAATCTCCAGCTTCCTCTGTACCTCTGCCTGTGTGGCTCAGAGAGAGACAGTGCCTTTTCAGACCTGACAGTTCACAATCTCGCCGCAGACAGCCCACAAGCAACATCCATCTCCGACGAAGACAGAGAATCTCCACTCCTGCCTGCCCTTCCCCTTGACAGTCCCAACCCTGAATCCCTCCCCAACCCGAAACCACCAACATCCTCGGGGTTCCCGTGGAGCTCTCAAACTTTACTATCATTTTAATATATGCCAAAATCATAAAACGATGCAAATTTGCTCGCTCTCGAACTCTACTGTCACATTTGTACTCAAGACTGTGAAATTGCAGCCATTTTAGACCATGGTAAATTGTCCCGTAGTGCCCAGGGATGTGCGGGTTAGGGTGTGATTGGCCGATGGTAAATTGTCCCGTAGTGCCCAGGGATGTGCGGGTTAGGGTGGGGTTGGCCAATGGGGAATTGTCCCATAGTGCCCAGGAATGTGTGGGTTAGGGTGGGATTGGCCGATGGGAAATTGTCCCGTAGTGCCCAGGGATGTGCGGGTTAGGGTGGGATTGGCCAATGGGAGATTGTCCCGTAGTGCCCAGGGATATGCGGGTTAGGGTGGATGGGTCAATGGGATATTGTCCCATAGTGCCCAGGGATGTGCAGGATAAGGTGGGTCGGCCAATGGGAAATTGTCGTGTAGTGCCCAGCGATGTGCGGGTTAGGATGGATTAGCCACAGGAAATGCAGGGCTATCGGAACAGGGTAGGGGGCTGAGCCTGACTGGGTGCGGACATGCTGGGCCGAATGGCCTGTTTCCACACTCCAGGGATTCTATGTAAAGTGAATTTACTAGCTTTCTAATGCCACTGCAACATTAAAATATCCCAACATTATAAAATGATGAATATTTCCTGCCTTTCAAACTTGTTTACAACAGTAAAACTCAATATTTCAAAATTATGGACATTTACTGGTTCTCTAATTCTACCATAGTGTTAAAACATACCGATATAATAAAATTATGAACGATTGCTGGTTCAGTAGCTCTGTTATAACATCAAAACTCTCAGTATTATAAAACTATGAACTATTACAACAGCAAAACTGTCAATGTTGAGGTTGTTGACTTGCTCACTGAGCTGGCCTATTTTTGTTCAGCCGTTTCGTCACCATGCTGGGGAGTGTCATTGCTGGAGCCGCTGATGAAGCTATGTGATTCTGCTTCACTTGGGATTTATACTGCCTGGGCCGTTGTGGTGGGATGTGGCTGTTTCCAGTTGTGTTCCATGTGGGCTTGTATGCGGGGGGAGGTCTAATCGTCTCCATTGGTCAGCCGCGTCACGGCTCGAGAGCCGTGCCTCTCGGAATTCCCGAGAGCTTCCGTGTTTGGCTACTCTGCTTTCGTCGCCCCGTTCACATTGGGCCCCGCCCACATGACGCAACAGAACTGCGAGTGACGCTGCTCACCGTGGCGGACTGGCTTGTACGCGTTCCGAGTGGGGTGGAACAACATCGTTTCGCACCAAGCATCACGGGCAGCGTCACCGATGATGGTGACAAAAACGAGAACCAGCCAAGAGCGAGTCAGCAAGCCCACCGAGCTAAAAACCTTGGTCAAAGACTTAGACTCTCAGTACGGTAACATTATAGATATCCACTTGCCCCCGAACACTATCGAGACTACAAACGCCATTACCGAACTACCAGTACCGTTACGCCATGAATGTTTTGCTGGCTGACCGTGCTACAATGTTCAAACATCTCAAATGCACGGTCAAATTGTAACATTTGGACCACTTGCTCTACAATGGCACCAAAACGTTTCGAAGTTAAGAGTATCTGACAGCTGCCCAGCCCGATTATGAGATTAAAACACGCCAATATAATAAAATTATGACCATTTGCCACCTAACTCCGGTTCAACCTCTAGATGGCTCACCATGGGATGCAATTATAAAATTTTGACTATTTACTCTGCCTGGCTCTGTTATAAGGCATTCAAACAACTCGAAGGCACGAGATTATGACATTAGATAGCTCTCTACATCCAGTATTAAAACAAAACGCTGCACTGATGTAAAATTATGGACATTGAATAGCTCCCTATGAGACCATGGGCTCCAAGAGGACCATTCAGTCATTGACCATGTACCATAGGCGACGCCATCTTGCCTGCACATGCGCCCTTCAGCCACGGCGCAACGGTGACCCTCGGCCTCTTCCGGAGCAACTACTCCGTTTCGAAATAAAGTATTTGAGCGACGGAAGAGCTGCCGTTCGCAGAGACGGCGTTGACGGCCGCGGCGGCGGGGGAGGTTAAACTGGACGATAACGCGGTGAGCCAGGTCGCCTTGGAGGCCGGCGGGACGCGCGATGCATTCTGGGAGCCCCAACCCGACCGTAGCATAAAAAGACGAATAAAACTCCAAAATACATGCAATCGCGATCCCAGGACGTGGCAACGGTTGGGGAAGCCGGGGCAGCGCGCCGATTGATTTTTTTTAAGGCTTTTCCACCATTCCCCCTTCCCCCAACAACACCGGGCCGTCGACGGTTGTGACCTCCGGTTAACCCCGGGGGCGGGGAGAAGAGAAGGAGCCGGATGTTGGCGCCGCGACGCCAGGGAGCATGCCGGGGGTTGTAGTCCGCCGCGGCCGGAAACGCCGTCGGGCGGAGCGGAGGGGAGGGCGGATGGGGACTACAAACGGCATGGCGGAGGAGGAGGAGGGAGGCGGCGAGCTCGCATCTTGGTGCTCGCAGGAGACGGAGGTGGACGGGCGGCTCTTAACGGCGGAAAAAACACTCACGAATATCGGGGTTTTTCCCCCCCCCCCCACCTCTCTCCACCGCCACCCCCTCCCCCACCGTCGGTTCGCGGAGGGCTGAAGCTTGCCATTCGGTGGGGGTGGGGGTCTGTAAGTGGTGGATGGGGGGGAGGTGTAGAGACATCTTTTAATGTCAACGTTAATTAATGGAGCCCGGGGGGGGGTGGACAGGAGGATTGGCTCGGGGTGGGGGGTGGAGTATTACTCATCGCGATCTGTGCCTTCCACCCCCCTCCCCCTTGGAATGGGGGGCTTTTGGGAATCGGCGGGGAACAGCGATCATAACTTTTTCCCCCCCCCCGTTTGTTTAAAGTTTACCGCCGCCCGGACGGTGGGAGCGGGGCGGGCGGTTTGTGTTGGTGGGGTGTCACGTTTCGCTCCTGTACACGCGCGGCGCGGTCGAGAGGTGACTGAGAGAGACGGCGACCGGCTTCCAAGTGTCATCACTCGGGGGTGGAGGGGGGTTCACTGAGAGACACCAGTCAGTGTACAGATATCTCCCTGAGAGAGAGAGAGAGGGGACTGAGAGACACCAGTCAGTGTACAGATATCTCCCTGAGAGAGAGAGAGAGAGAGGGGACTGAGAGACACCAGTCAGTGTACAGATATCTCCCTGAGAGAGAGAGGGAGGGGACTGAGAGACACCAGTCAGTGTACAGATATCTCCCTGAGAGAGAGAGAGAGGGGGGGGACTGAGAGACACCAGTCAGTGTACAGATATCTCCCTGAGAGAGAGGGGGGACTGAGAGACACCAGTCAGTGTACAGATATCTCCCTGAGAGAGAGAGAGAGGGGACTGAGAGACACCAGTCAGTGTTCAGATATCTCCCTGAGAGAGAGAGAGGGGGGGGACTGAGAGACACCAGTCAGTGTACAGATATCTCCCTGAGAGAGAGGGGGGGGGACTGAGAGACACCAGTCAGTGTACAGATATCTCCCTGAGAGAGAGAGAGGGGGGGGACTGAGAGACACCAGTCAGTGTACAGATATCTCACTGAGAGAGAGAGAGGGGACTGAGAGACACCAGTCAGTGTACAGATATCTCCCTGAGAGAGAGAGAAGAGGGGACTGAGAGACACCAGTCAGTGTACAGATATCTCCCTGAGAGAGAGAGGGGGGACTGAGAGACACCAGTCAGTGTACAGATATCTCCCTGAGAGAGAGAGAAGAGGGGACTGAGAGACACCAGTCAGTGTACAGATATCTCCCTGAGAGAGAGAGAGGGGGGACTGAGAGACACCAGTCAGTGTACAGATATCTCCCTGAGAGAGAGAGAGAGTGGGGGACTGAGAGACACCAGTCAGTGTTCAGATATCTCCCTGAGAGAGAGAGAGGGGGGGGACTGAGAGACACCAGTCAGTGTACAGATATCTCCCTGAGAGAGAGGGGGGGGGACTGAGAGACACCAGTCAGTGTACAGATATCTCCCTGAGAGAGAGAGAGGGGGGGGACTGAGAGACACCAGTCAGTGTACAGATATCTCACTGAGAGAGAGAGAGGGGACTGAGAGACACCAGTCAGTGTACAGATATCTCCCTGAGAGAGAGAGAAGAGGGGACTGAGAGACACCAGTCAGTGTACAGATATCTCCCTGAGAGAGAGAGGGGGGACTGAGAGACACCAGTCAGTGTACAGATATCTCCCTGAGAGAGAGAGAAGAGGGGACTGAGAGACACCAGTCAGTGTACAGATATCTCCCTGAGAGAGAGAGAGGGGGGACTGAGAGACACCAGTCAGTGTACAGATATCTCCCTGAGAGAGAGAGAGAGTGGGGGACTGAGAGACACCAGTCAGTGTACAGATATCTCCCTGAGAGAGAGAGAGGGGGGGGACTGAGAGACACCAGTCAGTGTACAGATATCTCCCTGAGAGAGAGAGAGAGTGGGGGACTGAGAGACACCAGTCAGTGCACAGATATCTCCCTGAGAGAGAGAGAGGGGGGGGGGGGGACTGAGAGACACCAGTCAGTGTACAGATATCTCCCTGAGAGAGAGAGAGGGGGGACTGAGAGACACCAGTCAGTGTACAGATATCTCCCTGAGAGAGAGGGGGGACTGAGAGACACCAGTCAGTGTACAGATATCTCCCTGAGAGAGAGAGAGAGGGGGGACTGAGAGACACCAGTCAGTGTACAGATATCTCCCTGAGAGAGAGAGAGGGGGGACTGAGAGACACCAGTCAGTGTACAGATATCTCCCTGACAGAGAGAGAGAGAGGGGACTGAGAGACACCAGTCAGTGTACAGATATCTCCCGGAGAGAGAGGGGGGACTGAGAGACACCAGTCAGTTTACAGATATCTCCCTGAGAGAGAGAGAGAGTGGGGGACTGAGAGACACCAGTCAGTGTACAGATATCTCCCTGAGAGAGAGGGGGGACTGAGAGACACCAGTCAGTGTACAGATATCTCCCTGAGAGAGAGAGAGAGGGGGGACTGAGAGACACCAGTCAGTGTACAGATATCTCCCTGAGAGAGAGGGGGGACTGAGAGACACCAGTCAGTGTACAGATATCTCCCAGAGAGAGAGAGAGAGAGGGGACTGAGAGACACCAGTCAGTGTACAGATATTTCCCTGAGAGAGAGAGAGAGTGGGGGACTGACAGACACCAGTCAGTGTACAGATATCTCCCTGAGAGAGAGAGAGGGGGGACTGAGAGACACCAGTCAGTGTACAGATATCTCCCTGACAGAGAGAGAGAGAGGGGACTGAGAGACACCAGTCAGTGTACAGATATCTCCCGGAGAGAGAGGGGGGACTGAGAGACACCAGTCAGTTTACAGATATCTCCCTGAGAGAGAGAGAGGGGACTGAGAGACACCAGTCAGTGTACAGATATCTCCCTGAGAGAGAGAGAGAGGGGGGACTGAGAGACACCAGTCAGTGTACAGATATCTCCCTGAGAGAGAGAGAGAGTGGGGGACTGAGAGACACCAGTCAGTGTACAGATATCTCCCTGAGAGAGAGAGAGGGGGGGGGACTGAGAGACACCAGTCAGTGTACAGATATCTCCCTGAGAGAGAGAGAGAGGGGGGACTGAGAGACACCAGTCAGTGTACAGATATCTCCCTGAGAGAGAGAGAGGGGGGACTGAGAGACACCAGTCAGTGTACAGATATCTCCCTGAGAGAGAGAGAGGGGGGACTGAGAGACACCAGTCAGTGTACAGATATCGCCCTGAGAGAGAGAGAGAGGACTGAGAGACACCAGTCAGTGTACAGATATCTCCCTGAGAGAGAGAGAGGGGGGACTGAGAGACACCAGTCAGTGTACAGATATCTCCCTGAGAGAGAGAGAGAGAGAGGGGACTGAGAGACACCAGTCAGTGTACAGATATCTCCCTGAGAGAGAGAGAGAGGACTGAGAGACACCAGTCAGTGTACAGATATCACCCTGAGAGAGAGAGAGAGGGGACTGAGAGACACCAGTCAGTGTACAGATATCTCCCTGAGAGAGAGAGGACTGAGAGACACCAGTCAGTGTACAGATATCTCCCTGAGAGAGGGGGGGGACTGAGAGACACCAGTCAGTGTACAGATATCTCCCTGAGAGAGGGGGGGGACTGAGAGACACCAGTCAGTGTACAGATATCTCCCTGAGAGAGAGAGAGAGAGTGGGGGACTGAGAGACACCAGTCAGTGCACAGATATCTCCCTGAGAGAGAGAGAGGGGGGGACTGAGAGACAGCAGTTAGTGTACAGATATCTCCCTGAGAGAGAGAGAGAGGGGGGACTGAGAGACACCAGTCAGTGTACAGATATCTCCCTGAGAGAGAGAGAGGGGACTGAGAGACACCAGTCAGTGTACAGATATCTCCCTGAGAGAGAGAGAGAGGAGACTGAGAGACACCAGTCAGTGTACAGATATCTCCCTGAGAGAGAGAGAGAGAGGGGGGACTGAGAGACACCAGTCAGTGTACAGATATCTCCCTGAGAGAGAGGGGGGGGACTGAGAGACACCAGTCAGTGTACAGATATCTCCCTGAGAGAGAGGGGGAACTGAGAGACACCAGTCAGTGGACAGATATCTCCCTGAGAGAGAGAGGGGGGGGACTGAGAGACACCAGTCAGTGTACAGATATCTCCCTGAGAGAGAGAGAGGGGGGACTGAGAGACACCAGTCAGTGTACAGATATCCCCCTGAGAGAGAGGTGGGGGGACCGAGAGACACCAGTCAGTGTACAGATATCTCCCTGAGAGAGAGAGAGAGGGGGGACTGAGAGACACCAGTCAGTGTACAGATATCTCCCTGAGAGAGAGAGGCGGGGGGGACTGAGAGACACCAGTCAGTGTTCAGATATCTCCCTGAGAGAGAGAGGAGGGTACTGAGAGACACCAGTCAGTGTACAGATATCTCCCTGAGAGAGAGAGAGAGAGAGAGAGAGGGGGGACTGAGAGACACCAGTCAGTGTACAGATATCTCCCTGAGAGAGAGGGGGGGGACTGAGAGACACCAGTCAGTGTACAGATATCTCCCTGAGAGAGAGAGGGGGGACTGAGAGACACCAGTCAGTGTACAGATATCTCCCTGAGAGAGAGAGGGGGGACTGAGAGACACCAGTCAGCGTACAGATATCTCCCTGAGAGAGAGAGAGGGGGGGACTGAGAGACACCAGTCAGTGTACAGATATCTCCCTGAGAGAGAGAGGGGGGACTGAGAGACACCAGTTAGTGTACAGATATCTCCCTGAGAGAGGGGGGACTGAGAGACACCAGTCAGTGTACAGATATCTCCCTACGAGAGAGAGAGGGGGGACTGAGAGACACCAGTCAGTGTACAGATATCTCCCTGAGAGAGAGGGGGGACTGAGAGACACCAGTTAGTGTACAGATATCTCCCTGAGAGAGAGAGAGGGGGGGGACTGAGAGACACCAGTCAGTTTACAGATATCTCCCTACGAGAGAGAGAGAGGGGGGCCTGAGAGACACCAGTCAGTGTACAGATATCTCCCTGAGAGAGAGAGAGAGGGGGGGGACTGAGAGACACCAGTCAGTGTACAGATATCTCCCTGAGAGAGAGAGGGGGGTACTGGGAGCCACCAGTCAGTGTACAGATATCTCCCTGAGAGAGAGAGAGAGGAGACTGAGAGACACCAGTCAGTGTACAGATATCTCCCTGAGAGAGAGAGAGAGGGGGGACTGAGAGACACCAGTCAGTGTACAGATATCTCCCTGAGAGAGAGAGAGAGAGAGGGGGGACTGAGAGACACCAGTCAGTGTACAGATATTTCCCTGAGAGAGAGAGAGAGTGGGGGACTGACAGACACCAGTCAGTGTACAGATATCTCCCTGAGAGAGAGAGAGGGGGGACTGAGAGACACCAGTCAGTGTACAGATATCTCCCTGAGAGAGAGGGGGGACTGAGAGACACCAGTCAGTGTACAGATATCTCCCTGACAGAGAGAGAGAGAGGGGACTGAGAGACACCAGTCAGCGTACAGATATCTCCCTGAGAGAGAGAGAGGGGGGGACTGAGAGACACCAGTCAGTGTACAGATATCTCCCTGAGAGAGAGAGGGGGGACTGAGAGACACCAGTTAGTGTACAGATATCTCCCTGAGAGAGGGGGGACTGAGAGACACCAGTCAGTGTACAGATATCTCCCTACGAGAGAGAGAGGGGGGACTGAGAGACACCAGTCAGTGTACAGATATCTCCCTACGAGAGAGAGAGGGGGGACTGAGAGACACCAGTCAGTGTACAGATATCTCCCTGAGAGAGAGAGAGAGTGGGGGACTGAGAGACACCAGTCAGTGTACAGATATCTCCCTGAGAGAGAGAGAGGGGGGGGACTGAGAGACACCAGTCAGTGTACAGATATCTCCCTGAGAGAGAGAGAGGGGGGACTGAGAGACACCAGTCAGTGTACAGATATCTCCCTGAGAGAGAGAGAGGGGGGACTGAGAGACACCAGTCAGTGTACAGATATCTCCCTGAGAGAGAGAGAGGGGGGACTGAGAGACACCAGTCAGTGTACAGATATCGCCCTGAGAGAGAGAGAGAGGACTGAGAGACACCAGTCAGTGTACAGATATCTCCCTGAGAGAGAGAGAGGGGGGACTGAGAGACACCAGTCAGTGTACAGATATCTCCCTGAGAGAGAGAGAGAGAGAGGGGACTGAGAGACACCAGTCAGTGTACAGATATCTCCCTGAGAGAGAGAGAGAGGACTGAGAGACACCAGTCAGTGTACAGATATCACCCTGAGAGAGAGAGAGAGGGGACTGAGAGACACCAGTCAGTGTACAGATATCTCCCTGAGAGAGAGAGAGAGAGAGAGAGGGGACTGAGAGACACCAGTCAGTGTACAGATATCTCCCTGAGAGAGAGAGGACTGAGAGACACCAGTCAGTGTACAGATATCTCCCTGAGAGAGGGGGGGGACTGAGAGACACCAGTCAGTGTACAGATATCTCCCTGAGAGAGGGGGGGGACTGAGAGACACCAGTCAGTGTACAGATATCTCCCTGAGAGAGAGAGAGAGAGTGGGGGACTGAGAGACACCAGTCAGTGCACAGATATCTCCCTGAGAGAGAGAGAGAGTGGGGGACTGAGAGACACCAGTCAGTGTACAGATATCTCCCTGAGAGAGAGAGAGGGGGGGGACTGAGAGACAGCAGTTAGTGTACAGATATCTCCCTGAGAGAGAGAGAGAGAGGGGGGACTGAGAGACACCAGTCAGTGTACAGATATCTCCCTGAGAGAGAGAGAGGGGACTGAGAGACACCAGTCAGTGTACAGATATCTCCCTGAGAGAGAGAGAGGGGACTGAGAGACACCAGTCAGTGTTCAGATATCTCCCTGAGAGAGAGAGAGGGGACTGAGAGACACCAGTCAGTGTACAGATATCTCCCTGAGAGAGAGAGAGAGGAGACTGAGAGACACCAGTCAGTGTACAGATATCTCCCTGAGAGAGAGAGAGAGGGGGGACTGAGAGACACCAGTCAGTGTACAGATATCTCCCTGAGAGAGAGGGGGGGGGACTGAGAGACACCAGTCAGTGTACAGATATCTCCCTGAGAGAGAGAGGGGGGTACTGAGAGACACCAGTCAGTGTACAGATATCTCCCTGAGAGAGAGAGAGGGGGTACTGAGAGACACCAGTCAGTGTACAGATATCTCCCTGAGAGAGAGAGAGAGGGGACTGAGAGACACCAGTCAGTGTACAGATATCTCCCTGAGAGAGAGAGAGGGGGGACTGAGAGACACCAGTCAGTGTACAGATATCCCCCTGAGAGAGAGGTGGGGGGACCGAGAGACACCAGTCAGTGTACAGATATCTCCCTGAGAGAGAGAGAGAGGGGGGACTGAGAGACACCAGTCAGTGTTCAGATATCTCCCTGAGAGAGAGAGGAGGGTACTGAGAGACACCAGTCAGTGTACAGATATCTCCCTGAGAGAGAGAGAGAGAGAGAGAGAGAGGGGGGACTGAGAGACACCAGTCAGTGTACAGATATCTCCCTGAGAGAGAGGGGGGGGACTGAGAGACACCAGTCAGTGTACAGATATCTCCCTGAGAGAGAGAGGGGGGACTGAGAGACACCAGTCAGTGTACAGATATCTCCCTGAGAGAGAGAGGGGGGACTGAGAGACACCAGTCAGCGTACAGATATCTCCCTGAGAGAGAGAGAGGGGCGGACTGAGAGACACCAGTCAGTGTACAGATATCTCCCTGAGAGAGAGAGGGGGGACTGAGAGACACCAGTCAGTGTACAGATATCTCCCTGAGAGAGAGAGAGAGAGGGGACTGAGAGACACCAGTCAGTGTACAGATATCTCCCTGAGAGAGAGAGGACTGAGAGACACCAGTCAGTGTACAGATATCTCCCTGAGAGAGGGGGGGGACTGAGAGACACCAGTCAGTGTACAGATATTTCCCTGAGAGAGAGAGAGAGTGGGGGACTGACATACACCAGTCAGTGTACAGATATCTCCCTGAGAGAGAGAGAGGGGGGACTGAGAGACACCAGTCAGTGTACAGATATCTCCCTGAGAGAGAGAGAGGGGGGGGACTGAGAGACACCAGTCAGTTTACAGATATCTCCCTACGAGAGAGAGAGAGGGGGGCCTGAGAGACACCAGTCAGTGTACAGATATCTCCCTGAGAGAGAGAGAGAGAGAGAGAGGGGACTGAGAGACACCAGTCAGTGTACAGATATTTCCCTGAGAGAGAGAGAGAGTGGGGGACTGACAGACACCAGTCAGTGTACAGATATCTCCCTGAGAGAGAGAGAGGGGGGACTGAGAGACACCAGTCAGTGTACAGATATCTCCCTGAGAGAGAGGGGGGACTGAGAGACACCAGTCAGTGTACAGATATCTCCCTGACAGAGAGAGAGAGAGGGGACTGAGAGACACCAGTCAGTGTACAGATATCTCCCGGAGAGAGAGGGGGGACTGAGAGACACCAGTCAGTTTACAGATATCTCCCTGAGAGAGAGAGAGGGGACTGAGAGACACCAGTCAGTGTACAGATATCTCCCTGAGAGAGAGAGAGGGGGGACTGAGAGACACCAGTCAGTGTACAGATATCTCCCTGAGAGAGAGAGAGGGGGGACTGAGAGACACCAGTCAGTGGACAGATATCTCCCTGAGAGAGAGAGAGGGGGGACTGAGAGACACCAGTCAGTGTACAGATATCGCCCTGAGAGAGAGAGAGAGGACTGAGAGACACCAGTCAGTGTACAGATATCTCCCTGAGAGAGAGAGAGGGGGGACTGAGAGACACCAGTCAGTGTACAGATATCTCCCTGAGAGAGAGAGAGAGAGAGAGGGGACTGAGAGACACCAGTCAGTGTACAGATATCTCCCTGAGAGAGAGAGAGGACTGAGAGACACCAGTCAGTGTACAGATATCACCCTGAGAGAGAGAGAGAGGGGACTGAGAGACACCAGTCAGTGTACAGATATCTCCCTGAGAGAGAGAGAGAGAGAGAGAGAGGGGACTGAGAGACACCAGTCAGTGTACAGATATCTCCCTGAGAGAGAGAGGACTGAGAGACACCAGTCAGTGTACAGATATCTCCCTGAGAGAGGGGGGGGACTGAGAGACACCAGTCAGTGTACAGATATCTCCCTGAGAGAGGGGGGGGACTGAGAGACACCAGTCAGTGTACAGATATCTCCCTGAGAGAGAGAGAGAGAGTGGGGGACTGAGAGACACCAGTCAGTGCACAGATATCTCCCTGAGAGAGTGGGGGACTGAGAGACACCAGTCAGTGTACAGATATCTCCCTGAGAGAGAGAGAGGGGGGGACTGAGAGACAGCAGTTAGTGTACAGATATCTCCCTGAGAGAGAGAGAGAGAGGGGGGACTGAGAGACACCAGTCAGTGTACAGATATCTCCCTGAGAGAGAGAGAGGGGACTGAGAGACACCAGTCAGTGTACAGATATCTCCCTGAGAGAGAGAGAGAGAGGGGACTGAGAGACACCAGTCAGTGTACAGATATCTCCCTGAGAGAGAGAGAGAGGGGGGACTGAGAGACACCAGTCAGTGTACAGATATCTCCCTGAGAGAGAGGGGGGGGACTGAGAGACACCAGTCAGTGTACAGATATCTCCCTGAGAGAGAGGGGGAACTGAGAGACACCAGTCAGTGGACATATATCTCCCTGAGAGAGAGAGAGAGAGGGGACTGAGAGACACCAGTCAGTGTACAGATATCTCCCTGAGAGAGAGAGAGGGGGGACTGAGAGACACCAGTCAGTGTACAGATATCCCCCTGAGAGAGAGGTGGGGGGACCGAGAGACACCAGTCAGTGTACAGATATCTCCCTGAGAGAGAGAGAGAGGGGGGACTGAGAGACACCAGTCAGTGTACAGATATCTCCCTGAGAGAGAGAGGCGGGGGGGACTGAGAGACACCAGTCAGTGTTCAGATATCTCCCTGAGAGAGAGAGGAGGGTACTGAGAGACACCAGTCAGTGTACAGATATCTCCCTGAGAGAGAGAGAGAGGGGGGACTGAGAGACACCAGTCAGTGTACAGATATCTCCCTGAGAGAGAGGGGGGGGGACTGAGAGACACCAGTCAGTGTACAGATATCTCCCTGAGAGAGAGAGGGGGGACTGAGAGACACCAGTCAGTGTACAGATATCTCCCTGAGAGAGAGAGGGGGGACTGAGAGACACCAGTCAGCGTACAGATATCTCCCTGAGAGAGAGAGAGGGGGGGACTGAGAGACACCAGTCAGTGTACAGATATCTCCCTGAGAGAGAGAGGGGGGACTGAGAGACACCAGTTAGTGTACAGATATCTCCCTGAGAGAGGGGGGACTGAGAGACACCAGTCAGTGTACAGATATCTCCCTACGAGAGAGAGAGGGGGGACTGAGAGACACCAGTTAGTGTACAGATATCTCCCTGAGAGAGAGAGGGGGGGGGACTGAGAGACACCAGTCAGTTTACAGATATCTCCCTACGAGAGAGAGAGAGAGGGGGGCCTGAGAGACACCAGTCAGTGTACAGATATCTCCCTGAGAGAGAGAGAGAGGGGGGGGACTGAGAGACACCAGTCAGTGTACAGATATCTCCCTGAGAGAGAGAGGGGGGTACTGGGAGCCACCAGTCAGTGTACAGATATCTCCCTGAGAGAGAGAGAGAGGAGACTGAGAGACACCAGTCAGTGTACAGATATCTCCCTGAGAGAGAGAGAGAGGGGGGACTGAGAGACACCAGTCAGTGTACAGATATCTCCCTGAGAGAGAGGGGGGGGACTGAGAGACACCAGTCAGTGTACAGATATCTCCCTGAGAGAGAGAGAGAGGGCGGGGACTGAGAGACACCAGTCAGTGTACAGATATCTCCATGAGAGAGAGAGGGGGGTACTGAGAGACACCAGTCAGTGTACAGATATCTCCCTGAGAGAGAGAGAGGGGGGACTGAGAGACACCAGTCAGTGTACAGATATCTCCCTGAGAGAGAGAGAGAGAGGGGGTACTGAGAGACACCAGTCAGTGTACAGATATCTCCCTGAGAGAGAGGGGGGACTGAGAGACACCAGTCAGTGTACAGATATCTCCCTGAGAGAGAGAGAGAGGGGACTGAGAGACACCAGTCAGTGTACAGATATCTCCCTGAGAGAGAGAGAGGGGGGACTGAGAGACACCAGTCAGTGTACAGATATCTCCCTGAGAGAGAGAGAGAGAGAGAGAGGGGACTGAGAGACACCAGTCAGTGTACAGATATCTCCCTGAGAGAGAGAGAGAGAGGGGGTACTGAGAGACACCAGTCAGTGTACAGATATCTCCCTGAGAGAGAGAGGAGGGGACTGAGAGACACCAGTCAGTGTACAGATATCTCCCTGAGAGAGAGAGAGAGAGAGAGAGAGGGGGGACTGAGAGACACCAGTCAGTGTACAGATATCTCCCTGAGAGAGAGGGGGGGGACTGAGAGACACCAGTCAGTGTACAGATATCTCCCTGAGAGAGAGAGGGGGGACTGAGAGACACCAGTCAGTGTACAGATATCTCCCTGAGAGAGAGAGGGGGGACTGAGAGACACCAGTCAGCGTACAGATATCTCCCTGAGAGAGAGAGAGAGGGGGGGACTGAGAGACACCAGTCAGCGTACAGATATCTCCCTGAGAGAGAGAGAGAGGGGACTGAGAGACACCAGTCAGTGTACAGATATCTCCCTGAGAGAGAGAGGTCGGGGGACCGAGAGACACCAGTCAGTGTACAGATATCTCCCTGAGAGTGGGGAGCAAGATTTGTTGTAGTCGACAGCAAACAAGGTTCGCTCAGAGTGCACTGGAACTGCGATCAGACGAGCTGGTAGTGGCAGCTTGAGTTTTAGATAAATGTGAGATGCGTGGAGACCTCTCCATCTTTGAAGGGAAAGGAGGAAGTGGGGCTCGAATGGGACGTTTACGTGGAAGAATGGGCCTGTTTAAGTTCCACGGTCATCCACCCTGCTCCGATTTCCTGCCTTGTGCGAGTGACGCTGGGAGGGTAGTCACTGAAGGTGGATGCTGGAAATTGTGACCGGTGTCCTGGGATATGGAATTTCGAGGTCCCTTGACTTGGGAAGCAGGAGCTTTGTTTGGCGGGGGGTGGGGGGGGGGTGCGGCCTGGATTGTACGGGCAGAGAGAGGATTGCGTCCAAGGCGGGTGCTAACCAGCTGTTCTCCCTCTCCGTTTCCAGCAGGTCAGCTGAGCCGCGGGTGCACCCCCATGGCATCATCGGTGTGGAAGGGGCTCGTGGGCATTGGACTCTTCGCCCTGGCTCACGCCGCTTTCTCTGCCGCGCAACGTGAGTCCACTGGAGATCCGGGACCTCCCTTCCCACTCTCTCCACCCCCCCCCCCCCAAACCTGCTGAACCCAGTGCTTCCCTTCCCCCCCCCCCCCCCCCCCACCCCCACTCATGACGAAGCCTGAGGGGTCGCGCACTTTGCTAACCCCAGTGTGTAATAATGCACCCGAGATCTGGGACCCTTTCATCCCAATGGGAGCGGGGAGGCTTCTGCGCGAAACCGAGACACTAGCCAACCACAGCTGGGATGCCGTGAACAGTTGTTTGGTGGGGGGTGGAGCCGTATCCAAGCAGCAATAGGCTGGTGTTGGAGGCGGCCCAGGGAAGGCTCGCTCGGCTGATCCTGGGGACGGAGGGGACCGTCTCCTGGAGGGAGAGGTTGAGCAGGACAGCCCTGCGCTCGTTTGGGAGAACGAGAGGCGTCCCGATTGAAATGTCTGGTCGCGAACAAAAACCAGGTTGCTGAAAAAGCTCAGCAGTTCTGCGAAGTCGAAAAACAGAGTTAACGTTTCAGGTCGGGTGACCCTTCCTCAGAACTGATGGTGGCTGGGAAAACGTCAGTTTATACGCAGGAAGAAGGGGAGGGGGTGTGGGATCTGGAATGAGCGAACGGATCGAGCCTATCTCCTTCACAGATGCGGCCAGACCTACCGAGCTTTTCCAGCAGCTTCTTTTTTTTTGCTCCTGATTCACAGCATCCGCGGTTCTTTTGGTTTTTAATCAAGATTTGGCACGACTGGGGAAATGGGGAGAGTCGAAGACCAGCGGGGATCATCCCAGTATAAGGGGGTTGCCCGCTGAAGACAGAGACTAGGAGGAATTCCCTCTCTCCGAGGGGGCAGTGAATCTGTGGAATTCTTTCCCGCAGAGGGGTCTGGGTCATTCAGTATATTCCAGGCTGAGAAGAGAGATTTTTAATCAGGAAGGGAACGGTGGTTAGTCGGGGCAGGAGAGTGGAGTTTACGATGATCAGCTGTGACTGCGCCGATTGGCAGAGGGGCTGAACGGCCTACTCCAGCCCCTGGGATCTTATGTCCCGACCAGGGCCAAATGCCAGACCGCAGAAGCCAAGGACCGCCTGGTGACGTGTCTCTCTCGGCTGAGGGTATTGCCTGGCAGAGAGCGACGGGGGTGGTTAGGGGTGGGACTCGTGAATGCGAGGGGAACGTTGCTGCATCGGAGGGCGAGCCACCCCCAGAGGCGTCCGGGCGCCTGGTGACAAGTCCCTCTTGCGATTGATTGTACTCGCGGGGAATGTAGCGACGGTCCAGTCCCGTTTCGCCCCACCGTCTGCCCCTCGAGAAGCTGACAAACCGGAACAGAAGTCAGCCGTCTGGTCCCTGTGGTTTCCTCCACCATTCAACAAAATCATGGCTGGTCCCCTCCGACCCGCATGCTCGCTGTAACCCTTTGCTCCTTCACTGTCTGAAAATCTCCGGATCTTCACCATAACTACGCAACAAGCCTCAACCCCTCGCCTGGCAGGGAATTCCGCAGATCTGGGTGAAGACGTTCCTCCCCCACTCAGCCCCCTTATTCCGAGGCTGTGCTCCCTAGTTCTAGTTACACCCACTGGTGGAAACAACCTCCTGCTTCCATTTTATCCGTTCCCTTCATTATTTTGTGTGTTTCCCCTCGCTCTTCGAAATTACAGTTGTAGCCCGCTCAATCTCTCCTCCTGCGCCAAACCTCTCGACTCCAGAAGCAACCTGGTAAAACTCGCCTGCTTCCCCTCTGGTGCCTAGTCCATCCTTTCTCAAAAAAGGCGACCAAACTGCACGCCGTACTGCGGTGTGGTCTCGCCCAGCTCCCTGTGCAGTGGTGAGGGACAGAGGGGCTGGCAGAGAGTGTGGCCAGAAAAGGATTGACAAGGATCCTGTCCATTGTCTGTCTCTCTCTCTCTCTCTGTTTCCCCAGCTCTGCCCGACTCACCCTTGCCGTTCTGTCTACCCATAGATCGCTCATACATGAGGCTGACGGAAAAAGAGAATGAGACACTCCCGGCAGACGTGAGTAGCGAATCTTCCTGGTCCCTGTTTGGAACGTATTTGCACAGTGAGCCCCGTTCTGTGCGTATTGCACTGTTAGCTGTGGCTCTGGATCACCCACCCACAAGCCTCTCTCTCTCTCTCGCTTGTTGTTGCACGGGCACTTCATTGGCAGGCTCCACATGGATGGAGGGCCGGCGCCGAGGGAGCGGGGCGCCGGCGCTGTGGGAGCGTTGAATTATGAATTTTGCGTTGTGTGGGATTATTTTCCTGCAGAAATGTTAGATGCTGAGAGGTGTAGTAATGTTAATCACATCCTCCACTTGACCTCACAGATCGTGCTTCAGACACTGCTGGCGTTTCTCCTGACCTGTTACGGCATTGTCCATGTAGCAGGAGAGTTCAAGGATATGGATGCGACCTCAGAACTTAAAAACAAGTAGGTGATCATTCCCCTTCGAAATGAGACCATTGGAGTGTGTAGAGGGAGCTGTGTATGACCTTGTGCTGTCCCTGGGAGTGTTTGATGGGGGGGACAGTGTGGAGGGAGCTTTACTCTATCTAACCTCGTGCTGTCCCTGGGAGTGTTTGACTGGGGGGGACAGTGTGGAGGGAGCTTTACTCTATCTAACCTCGTGCTGTCCCTGGGAGTGTTTGATGGGGGGGACAGTGTGGAGGGAGCTTTACTCTATCTAACCTCGTGCTGTCCCTGCGAGTGTTTGATGGGGGGACAGTGTGGAGGGAGCTTTACTCTATCTAACCCCGTGCTGTCCCTGGGAGTGTTTGATGGGGGGGGACAGTGTGGAGGGAGCTTTACTCTATCTAACCTCGTGCTGTCCCTGGGAGTGTTTGATGGGGGGGACAGTGTGGAGGGAGCTTTACTCTATCTAACCTCGTGCTGTCCCTGCGAGTGTTTGATGGGGGGACAGTGTGGAGGGAGCTTTACTCTATCTAACCCCGTGCTGTCCCTGGGAGTGTTTGATGGGGGGGACAGTGTGGAGGGAGCTTTACTCTATCTAACCTCGTGCTGTCCCTGCGAGTGTTTGATGGGGGGACAGTGTGGAGGAGCTTTACTCTATCTAACCTCGTGCTGTCCCTGGGAGTGTTTGATGGGGGGGACAGTGTGGAGGGAGCTTTACTCTATCTAACCTCGTGCTGTCCCAGGGAGTGTTTGATGGGGGGGACAGTGTGGAGGGAGCTTTACTCTATCTAACCTCGTGCTGTCCCAGGGAGTGTTTGATGGGGGGGACAGTGTGGAGGGAGCTTTACTCTATCTAACCTCGTGCTGTCCCAGGGAGTGTTTGATGGGGGGGACAGTGTGGAGGGAGCTTTACTCTATCTAACCTCGTGCTGTCCCTGGGAGTGTTTGATGGGGGGGACAGTGTGGAGGGAGCTTTACTCTATCTAACCTCGTGCTGTCCCTGGGAGTGTTTGATGGGGGGGACAGTGTGGAGGGAGCTTTACTCTATCTAACCTCGTGCTGTCCCTGGGAGTGTTTGATGGGGGGGACAGTGTGGAGGGAGCTTTACTCTATCTAACCTCGTGCTGTCCCTGGGAGTGTTTGATGGGGGGGACAGTGTGGAGGGAGCTTACTCTATCTAACCCCGTGCTGTCCCTGGGAGTGTTTGATGGGGGGGACAGTGTGGAGGGAGCTTTACTCTATCTAACCTCGTGCTGTCCCTGGGAGTGTTTGATGGGGGGACAGTGTGGAGGGAGCTTTACCCTGTATCGAACCCCGTGCTGTCCCTGGGAGTGTTTGATGGGGGGACAGTGTGGAGGGAGCTTTACCCTGTATCTAACCCCGTGCTGTCCCTGGGAGTGTTTGATGGGGGGACAGTGTGGAGGGAGCTTTACCCTGTATCTAACCCCGTGCTGTCCCTGGAGTGTTTGATGGGGGGGACAGTGTGGAGGGAGCTTTTCTCTATCTAACCTCGTGCTGTCCCTGGGAGTGTTTGATGGGGGGACAGTGTGGAGGGAGCTTTACCCTGTATCTAACCCCGTGCTGTCCCTGGGAGTGTTTGATGGGGGTGGGGGAAGAAGACAGTGAATGCAGTCATTGCTAATCTGTTTGTGTCTTCCACAATCCTGCCCACTCTGCATCTTCCTGTTTGTGTCTTTCTGCCCCTTGCACTC
>NW_026728729.1:0-20000 GCF_030684315.1 Stegostoma tigrinum
CACCTACTCACACTCACATGCAGACACACGTACACATGCTGTCTCACACATGCTCACACTCATGCTGACGCACACCACACGCTCACACGCACCTTTGTGCACACACACGCACACACACATGCTCGCACATGGACATTTGCACACGCACACTCACTCGCACACAGGCATGCACACACACACACACACACATTCTCTCACACACTGTCTCTCGTGCACACACTCTCTCGCGCACACACTGTGTCTCTCACACACACACTCTCTCTCAGGCACACACTCTCGCACACAGACAACACATGCACATACACACTCACTCTTCGCGCACACACTCTCTCACACGCTCTCTCGCATATACACACACACACCATGTGCACGCGCACTCTGTCTCGTGCGTGTGCACTCCCGTGCGTACACACTCTCTCAGGCACACAAACTCGTGCACACACTCTCTCTCTCGTGCACACACACCCTCTCTCACACACACACTCTCTCTCTCGTGCACACACAACACTCTCTCTCTCTCATGCACACACACTCTCTCTCTCGTGCACACACACTCTCGCACACACAGACACGCAGCGCGCACACACACACACAGGGAGGTGGTGTAAGTGCTGTAAGCTCCTGCTTGGGCCCCGACTCCACAGGAGGAGACAGCTGACCAGGCAGAGAGGTCTACAGCATGGGAACAGGCCCTTCGGCCCAACTTGTCCCTGCTGCCTCGTTTACCACAATTAAATTTCTCCCATTTTCCTGCATTTGGTCCGTATCCCACCTTACCCATCCCATCCGTGTACCTGAGGCTCGTCAACTCTGGTTCTCCTTCACAGATGCTTGCCAGACCTGCTGAGCTTTTCCAGCAACTTCTGTTTTTTGTTCCAGATTTACCTGCCTCAGTGTTTCTTAAATAACAGAAGTGTACTCAGCTCCACCTGCTGTCTCTGGGAGCCTGTTCCAAACACTCACCCCCACCCCCTCAGTCTGAAACAAAAAGCCTCCTGCACCTCTCCCTTCTCACCTTAAACATACAATGTTTAGTTTTAGACTAGCCTACAATAGGAAAAGCTGTTGGCTGTCTCCCTTACCTCTGCCTCGATGATTATTTAGCAAGGTCCGCCTTCAGTCTCCTGCAGGGAATTTGGTCCTAGCCTCTCGTCAACCCTTCCAGTCCGGGTGGCACCCTGGTAAAATCCTTTCTGCACGCTTTCTAGTTTAATAACATCCTTTCGACAGTAGGGGCAACCAGAACTCCAAATGTGGCCTCACCAACATTTTGTATGGCCACAGTAAGACTTTGCGATGCCTACACTCAGCGCTCTGAGCTATCGTGCCTTCCCTGCCTTGTGTACCCGTGATTACACTCTCAGGGAAATGTGCCCCCTGCTCTCTATCTTCTTATAATCATCACCAGGGCCCTGCCTCTGGAGACTGTAGCCCCAAGGTGGGGCTGTGGGCCAACCCCACAGTCAGCCAGGAGAATGTTTCCAGTTTCAGGACCGCCGGGATGGTCGCGAGTTAGCTCCCAGCGTTAAGGTGACAGCTCAACTGAACGGCAGGCTCGATGGGCCAAGTTGCCCACTCGGAAGCGCTCCCTCCCCCCCCCCCCCACCACCATTCTACTGCCAACAACCATGCTTGGGCTGACCAGGGGCGAGATATCCACTCAAACTGTGCGAGTGTGTGGCAGCAACCCGTCTCCAAGGAGAGAGAATCTGCCCATTACCATCCAATTCATCTCCCAGTCAGAGCATTCCCCCCCCACCCCCCACCACACAACTTGCCCTGGATGGGGGGCAGCTCCAACTCGAAAAGCTCAATGCCGTCCAGGACAAATTAGAGTCATACAGCATGGAAACAGAGCAGTCAGTCCGACACGTCAGTACTCAGCCAGATATCCCACATTAATCCAGCCCCATCTGCCAGCATTTGGCCCCTATCCCTCTAACCCCTCCCTGTCCAATGTCCCCCATCCAGATGCCTTTTAAATGCTGCTAACTGTACCAGCCCCCACCCACTCCCTCTGGCAGCTCCTTCCATACACGCACCACCCTCTGTGTGAGAAAGTTACCCCTCAGGTCTCTTCCCCCCCTCTCAACCTCAAACCTATACCCCTCCAGTTATGGACTCCCCACCCTCCGCCTCCCCCCCCACCCTCGAGAAATGACCTTGTCTATTCCCCCTATCCACGCCCCTCATGATGTTATAAATCTCTATAAGGTCCCCCCTCAGCCTCCGACGCTCCGGGGAAAATAGCCCCAGCCTCTCTCCTGTAGCTCAAACCCCTCCAACATCCCTGTAAATCTTTTCCGACCCTTTCACAACTTCCTTCCTAAATTGGCACCACACCCAGGAGCGCCCACTCCCTCTGCCCACTGCCGCTCGGCCGCAGCAGTGTGTACCGTCTACAAGACATACTGAGGCCCCTTCAGGGAGCCCCTTCCGAACCCACGACCCACTTCCATCCGGAAGGACAAGGAGGCAGCAGATCCATGGGAATGCTATCCCCCTCCCCCATGCCTCACCATGCCCACTTGTGTTCCTCCAGGGTCAAAATTCCTCTCCCTGAGGGGCATTGCGGGTCAACCCCACAGCAGGTGGACTGCAGCAGTCCAAGAAGGCAGCTCGCCCTCCCCACCCCGTCAAGGGGGGCGCGGGGGAGCAACTAGGGACGGGGCAATAAAAGCTGGGCCCGGCCAGGGATTCCCGCGAGTGAGTAAGGAAAATGGCGCTTTTTTTTTGGCAGCCCAGCCAGAGGAGAAGGGAAGGGGTTTGTGGGATCTTACAGTGCCACAACCTGAAAACTGGGCACTGCCAACCCTGCAGTCTTGCCACAGCAGGTCAGAGGGGAGAGGCGGCCGGGGGGAGCCCAGATCAGCGCCCCTCACACACACCACCCCAACACCTTCCCCGTTTGGGACCGTGAAACCGAGCGCACAACAGGAACCCTCCCCGCTCTTTCCCACAGGACAGAGCACCATGTGCCCCTCCCAGCCCCTGGCACTTACCCGCGACGGTGCCAAGTTCGGAGAGCCGAGCCTCGTTCCAGCTGCTCATCGGCCCAAATACCTGGGCGGCGCGGCCCTTCAGCAAGCCCAGGGTCTTAGGAGGACAGGCCAGTTTACCCAGACTAATAGCAGCTAACCTGCCGAGACCAAAGGTATTTCCGCTTCAGTACTGCTCACTGACAAGCTCCCTCTACACTGTCTCCACCCCCCCATCAAACACTCCCAGGGACAGTATGGGGTTAGTTACAGAGTAAAGCACCCTCTACACTGTCTCCACCCCCCCCATCAAACACTCCCAGGGACAGGGACAGGGTTAGATACAGAGTAAAGCTCCCTCTACACTGTCTCCCCCCCAATCAAACACTCCCAGGGGACAGCATGGGGTTAGATATAGAGTGAAGCTCCCTCTACACTGTCCCCCATCAAACACTCCCAGGGACAGGGACAGGGTTAGATACAGAGTAAAGCACCCTCTACACTGTCTCTACCCCCCCCATCAAACACTCCCAGGGACAGGGACAGGAGGTTAGATACAGAGTAAAGCTCCCTCTACACTGTCTCCACCCCCCCATCAAACACTCCCAGGGACAGCATGGGGTTAGATACAGAGTAAAGCACTCTCTACACTGTCTCCACCCCCCCATCAAACACTCCCCAGGGACAGGGACAGGGTTAGATACAGAGTAAAGCTCCCTCTACACTGTCTTCCCCCCCAATCAAACACTCCCAGGGACAGCATGGGGTTAGATATAGAGTGAAGCTCCCTCTACACTGTTCCCCATCAAACACTCCCAGGGACAGCACAGCTTTAGATACAGAGTAAGGCTCCCTCTACACTGTCCCCCATCAAACACTCCCAGGGACAGCACAGGGTTAAATACAGAGTGAAGCTCCCTCTACATTGTCTCCCCCATCAAACCACTCCCAGGGACAGCACAGGGTTAGATACAGAGTAAAGCTCCCTCTACACCTGTCCCCCCAGCAAACAGTCCCAGGACAGGGACAGCACGGGGTTAGATACAGAGTAAGGCTCCCTCTACACTGACCCCCATGAAACACCCCCAGGACACCCAGTTGCCTGGGAGTGGCGGTGGAGGTGGGTGGTCAGTGCCAGTGAGGGCAGTGTGAGAGGGTTCAAAGGCGGAGGAGTGAGGTGGAAGGGTCCGGGCCCTCGGACGATGGCAGACGTTGGGGGAGACGGTAACCGGGGTGGGGGAGAACTCACTCGAGCGCTTTGCTATCCAGCTGGTTGATCTGGGAAGCGTCCATCCCGCACAGAAAATTCCCCAGGCCGCTGATCGCCACCGAATCCAGCTGAGCCACCGTCAGTTCGTTCAGCCGCAGGAAGGTTTCCAGCACTGCTCTCCTCTGCAAGACAGGGATCAGCGGCAGAAGTACAAACCAACCCCCTCCCACCAGCCCCAACAAAAACCCCCCACCCACCCCTCAGTTTAGGCAGTGCGAGGTTGGTGATGTGGGGAGGAATCGTCCCTGCCCCTGATGTGGAGGAGGATCCACTGGCTCTGGAATGGGCTGGCTGGCAAACTCTTAATTCCAGATATTTTTATTGAATTCCAATTCCACCATCTGCCCTGGTGGGATTCGAACGCGGGTCCCCGATGTAATAAGTGGGCCTCTGGATGAACAGTGCAGCGATAATAGCACTAGGCCATCGCCTCCCCTCCCAACCCCTTCCAGAAGATACAGAAGCTTAAACACACACACCATCAGATTCGAGAACAGCTTCTTCCCTGCTGTTAGCAGACTCCTGAGTGGATTTTAAATTTAATGTTGGCCTTGCTCTCTCTGTGCACCTTCTCCACAGCCTGTAACTCTGCATTCCTCGCCCTGTTCTGTCACTCTGGGACCTTTGTACATTAAGACCTGCCCGTGCTGCAGGCAAAACACAAGTTCTCACTGTACGCCGTACATGGGACAGTAATAAATCACATCAGACGTGGCCTGCAACTCCAGGTCAGAAAGATCAAAGCCTTTTGGGAGTTTAGGGTTTGCTCCGATGGGTACTGCCCCGCGGATTGTTGGAGGAACATTACCTTCTCTTGGGTCCAGGTGGGACAGCTTGCAACACTTTCCAGGTTATCGATAGGAGCGCAGATCCATCGATTTTAACTCTTTCACTGACAGGGCGCTGAGGAGAAACTTTAGTTCTGCAATTTCCTCCTGAGAGAAATTTGACAACGGCTCCCCAGGCCTGCAGCAAACAGACAGAGCATCAGGAGCATTCCCATTACAGCACTGTCTAAAAACCCGGCATTGTGACAGGGATCGCATATGGAATGGCCTTCCTGAGGAAGGGGTGGGTGTGAGTACAGTAACAACATTTAAAAGGCATTTGAAGAGGCCCCAGGAGCAGGCAGGTGGGACGAGTTCGGTTTGAGATGAGGGTCGGCACGGACCGGTTGGGCCGAAGGGTCTGATTTTCCCCGCAGTGTGCCTGTATGAGACCTGAAGGTGGAATATTCCTCCTGGAGCAGTAGGCCGGACCCAGAAACACCCTCCACCCACTCAACAAACCCCAGGTATCACAGACCTCAATCAGGGTCTGCCCTCAAGGGAAACAGAGATAGGGAAGGGGTGTAGGGGGTGACAGAGATAGGGAGGGGGTGTAGGGGGCTGGAGGGAGTGACAGAGATAGGGAGGGGGTGTAGGGGGATGGAGGGGGTGACAGAGATAGGGAGGGGGTGTAGGGGCTGGAGGGGGTGACAGAGACAGGGAGGGGGTGTAGGGGCTGGAGGGGGAAACAGAGATAGGGAGGGGGGTGTAGGGGGTGACAGAGATAGGGAGGGGGTGTAGGGGGATGGAGGGGGTGACAGAGATAGGGAGGGGGTGTAGGGGGATGGAGGGGGTGACAGAGATATGGAGGGGGTGTAGGGGGATGGAGGAGGTGACAGAAATAGGGAGGGGGTGTAGGGGGCTGGAGGAGGTGACAGAGATAGGGAGGGGGTGTAGGGGGTTGGAGGGGGTGACAGAGATAGGGAGGGGGTGTAGGGGCCGGAGGAGGGTGACAGAGATAGGGAGGGTGTGTAGGGGGCTGGAGGGAGTGACAGAGATAGGGAGGGGGTGTAGGGGGATGGAGGGGGTGACAGAGATAGGGAGGGGGTGTAGGGGGCTGGAGGGGGTGACAGAGATAGGGAGGGGGTGTAGGGGCTGGAGGGGGTGACAGAGACAGGGAGGGGGTGTAGGGGCTGGAGGGGGAAACAGAGATAGGGAGGGGGTGTAGGGGGTGACAGAGATAGGGAGGGGGTGTAGGGGGATGGAGGGGGTGACAGAGATAGGGAGGGGGTGTAGGGGGATGGAGGGGGTGACAGAAATAGGGAGGGGGTGTAGGGGGCTGGAGGAGGTGACAGAGATAGGGAGGGGGTGTAGGGGGTTGGAGGGGGTGACAGAGATAGGGAGGGGGTGTAGGGGCCGGAGGAGGGTGACAGAGATAGGGAGGGGGTGTAGGGGGTTGGAGGGGGTGACAGAGATATGGAGGGGGTGTAGGGGGCTGGAGGAGGTGACAGAGATAGGGAGGGGGTGTAGGAGGGCCGGAGGAGGGTGACAGAGATACGGAGGGGGTGTAGGGAGCTGGAGGCCGGAGAGGAGTCGAGGTAAGACAGCCCTACAGTGGGGAAAACAGACCCTTCGGCCCGACCAGTCTGTGCCAACCCCCAAACTAAACGACACCCACTGCCCTGCCTGTGGCCCGTATCCCTCCAGCCCTTCCCATCCATGTCCTTATCCAAATGCCTTTTAAACTGGGAAGACGAACCCACCTTCTGCGCGAAAGATGTGTCCTCTCTCCTCCCGCTACCACCCTCCACCGACCCCCAACGACCCTCCTTGCCCTGGGTCCCATGAGCCTCGTGAATGAGTCCATTTGGGAAAGCGCTGTGTGGACGATGTCTCCCCCTCCACCCCCCGAGAGAGCACGAGCTGGGGGGGCGTCAGTCACCTCCTTGGCTTTGTCGACGAGGGCTGAGCGCTGCTGTGGTGTGAAGGTGAGCACAGAGCCCAGCGTGCTGACCGCGTCCTGGAAGGTCTCCGTTGTCATGCAGGAGAGATGCTCCACCGTCCACTGACTGTTAGCCTGGCCCAGGTCATGGATCTCCTCGTACAACGGGATCACGGAGCAGGAGGCTGCGAGGAGGCACCAGACGCTGGTTAATGCTGTGCGCCCCAGGCTTGGCACCCAGACACACGCCAGGGGCACCAGGGCCCAAACCCAGTTCTCGGGGTGGGGAGGGGTGCAGGGGGTTCGCTCTCGAGAGTTAGACGGAGAGGGTTAGCAGGAGGGGATGGTCCTGAGCTCAGCACCACCAGCCCCCCACACCCCCCAAATTCCTTTGCTCACACCATGCCACAGACAGAACAGGGAACGGCCCCCAACAACACAGCGAGACAAATCGAGGGGGGGGCTCGAGATTTGTAGGAGGCCAGAGATCTCACAGGGTGGAAGGGTGTAACAGAGATAGGGAGGGGGTGTAAGTTGCAGAGGAGGTTAGAGGGAGAGGGAGGGGCTGTAGGGTGCGGAGGAGGTTAGAGTGAAAGGGAGAGGGTGTAGGGTGTGGAGGAGGTTAGAGGGAGAGGGAGGGGGTGTAGGGTGCGGAGGAGGTTAGAGGGAGAAGGAGGGGGTGTAGGGTGTGGAGGAGGTTAGAGGGAGAGGGAGGGGGTGTAGGGTGTGGAGGAGTTTAGAGGGAGAGGGAGGGGCTGTAGGGTGCAGAGGAGGTTAGAGGGAGAGGGAGGGGGTGTAGGGTGTGGAGGAGGTTAGAGGGAGAGGGAGGGGCTGTAGGGTGTGGAGGAGGTTAGAGGGAGAGGGAGGGGCTGTAGGGTGCAGAGGAGGTTAGAGGGAGAGGGAGGGGGTGTAGGGTGTGGAGGAGTTTAGAGGGAGACGGTGTAGGGTGCGGAGGAGGTTAGAGGGAGAGGGAGGGGGTGTAGGGTGCGGAGGAGGTTAGAGGGAGAGGGAGGGTGTGTAGGGTGCGGAGGAGGTTAGAGGGAGAGGGAGGGGGTGTAGGGTGTGGAGGAGGTTAGAGAGAGAGGGAGAGGGTGTAGGGTGCGGAGGAGGTTAGAGGGAGAAGGAGGGGGTGTAGGGTGTGGAGGAGGTTAGAGGGAGAGGGAGGGGCTGTAGGGTGCGGAGGAGGTTAGAGGGAGAGGGAGGGGGTGTAGGGTGTGGAGGAGGTTAGAGGGAGAGGAAGGGGGTGTAGGGGAGTGGAGGAGGTTAGAGGGAGAGGGAGGGGGTGTAGGGTACGGAGGAGGTTAGAGGGAGAGGGAGGGGGTGTAGGGTGTGGAGGAGGTTAGAGGGAGAGGGAGGGGCTGTAGGGTGCAGAGGAGGTTAGAGGGAGAGGGAGGGGGTGTAGGGTGTGGAGGAGGTTAGAGGGAGAGGGAGAGGGTGTAGGGTGCGGAGGAGGTTAGAGGGAGAAGGAGGGGGTGTAGGGTGTGGAGGAGGTTAGAGGGAGAGGGAGGGGCTGTAGGGTGTGGAGGAGGTCAGAGGGAGAGGGAGGGGCTGTAGGGTGCAGAGGAGGTTAGAGGGAGATGGAGGGGCAGTAGGGTGCGGAGGAGGTTAGAGGGAGAGGGAGGGGGTGTAGGGTGCGGAGGAGGTTAGAGGGAGAGGGAGGGGGTGTAGGGTGTGGAGGAGATTAGAGGGAGAGGGAGGGGCTGTAGGGTGCAGAAGAGGTTAGAGGGAGAGGGAGGGGGTGTAGGGTGTGGAGGAGGTTAGAGGGAGAGGGAGGGGCTGTAGGGTGCAGAGGAGGTTAGAGGGAGAGGGAGGGGGTGTAGGGTGCGGAGGAGGTTAGAGGGAGAGGGAGGGGGTGTAGGGTGTGGAGGAGGTTAGAGGGAGAGGGAGGGGCTGTAGGGTGCAGAGGAGGTTAGAGGGAGAGCGAGGGGGTGTAGGGTGTGGAGGAGGTTAGAGGGAGAGGGAGAGGGAGAGGGTGTAGGGTGCGGAGGAGGTTAGAGGGAGAAGGAGGGGGTGTAGGGTGTGGAGGAGGTTAGAGGGAGAGGGAGGGGCTGTAGGGAGTGGAGGAGGTTAGAGGGAGAGGGAGGGGCTGTAGGGTGCAGAGGAGGTTAGAGGGAGAGGGAGGGGGTGTAGGGTGTGGAGGAGGTTAGAGGGAGAGGGAGAGGGAGAGGGTGTAGGGTGCGGAGGAGGTTAGAGGGAGAAGGAGGGGGTGTAGGGTGTGGAGGAGGTTAGAGGGAGAGGGAGGGGCTGTAGGGTGTGGAGGAGGTCAGAGGGAGAGGGAGGGGCTGTAGGGTGCAGAGGAGGTTAGAGGGAGATGGAGGGGCAGTAGGGTGCGGAGGAGGTTAGAGGGAGAGGGAGGGGGTGTAGGGTGCGGAGGAGGTTAGAGGGAGAGGGAGGGGGTGTAGGGTGTGGAGGAGATTAGAGGGAGAGGGAGGGGCTGTAGGGTGCAGAAGAGGTTAGAGGGAGAGGGAGGGGGTGTAGGGTGTGGAGGAGGTTAGAGGGAGAGGGAGGGGCTGTAGGGTGCAGAGGAGGTTAGAGGGAGAGGGAGGGGGTGTAGGGTGCGGAGGAGGTTAGAGGGAGAGGGAGGGGGTGTAGGGTGTGGAGGAGGTTAGAGGGAGAGGGAGGGGCTGTAGGGTGCAGAGGAGGTTAGAGGGAGAGCGAGGGGGTGTAGGGTGTGGAGGAGGTTAGAGGGAGAGGGAGAGGGAGAGGGTGTAGGGTGCGGAGGAGGTTAGAGGGAGAAGGAGGGGGTGTAGGGTGTGGAGGAGGTTAGAGGGAGAGGGAGGGGCTGTAGGGTGTGGAGGAGGTCAGAGGGAGAGGGAGGGGCTGTAGGGTGCGGAGGAGGTTAGAGGGAGATGGAGGGGCAGTAGGGTGCGGAGGAGGTTAGAGGGAGAGGGAGGGGGTGTAGGGTGCGGAGGAGGTTAGAGGGAGAGGGAGGGGGTGTAGGGTGCGGAGGAGGTTAGAGGGAGAGGGAGGGGCTGTAGGGTGCAGAGGAGGTTAGAGGGAGAGGGAGGGGGTGTAGGGTGTGGAGGAGGTTAGAGGGAGAGGGAGGGGGTGTAGGGTGCGGAGGAGGTTAGAGGGAGAGGGAGGGGGTGTGGGGTGTGGAGGAGGTTAGAGGGAGAGGGAGGGGGTGTAGGGTGCGGAGGAGGTTAGAGGAAGAGGGAGGGGGTGTAGGGTGTGGAGGAGGTTAGAGGGAGAGGGAGGGGCTGTAGGGTGCAGAGGAGGTTAGAGGGAGAGGGAGGGGGTGTAGGGTGTGGAGGAGGTTAGCGGGAGAGGGAGGGGGTGTAGGGTGTGGAGGAGGTTAGAGGGAGAGGGTGTAGGGTGCGGAGGAGGTTAGAGGGAGAGGGAGGGGGTGTAGGGTGCGGAGGAGGTTAGAGGGAGAGCGAGGGGGGTGTAGGGTGCGGAAGAGGTTAGAGGGAGAGGGAGGCCGTGTAGGGTGTGGAGGAGGTTAGAGGGAGAGGGAGGGGCTGTAGGGTGCAGAGGAGGTTAGAGGGAGAGGGAGGGGGTGTAGGGTGTGGAGGAGTTTAGAGGGAGAGGGAGAGGGTGTAGGGTGCGGAGGAGGTTAGAGGGAGAGGGAGGGGATGTCGGGTGCGGAGGGGGTTAGAGGGGGAGGGAGGGAGTGTAGGGTGTGGAGGAGGTTAGAGGGAGAGGGTGTAGGGTGCGGAGGAGGTTAGAGGGAGAGGGAGGGGGTGTAGGGTGCGGAGGAGGTTAGAGGGAGAGCGAGGGGGGTGTAGGGTGCGGAAGAGGTTAGAGGGAGAGGGAGGCAGTGTAGGGTGTGGAGGAGGTTAGAGGGAGAGGGAGGGGGTGTAGGGTGTGGAGGAGATTAGAGGGAGAGGGAGGGGCTGTAGGGTGCAGAAGAGGTTAGAGGGAGAGGGAGGGGGTGTAGGGTGTGGAGGAGGTTAGAGGGAGAGGGAGGGGCTGTAGGGTGCAGAGGAGGTTAGAGGGAGAGGGAGGGGGTGTAGGGTGCGGAGGAGGTTAGAGGGAGAGGGAGGGGGTGTAGGGTGTGGAGGAGGTTAGAGGGAGAGGGAGGGGCTGTAGGGTGCAGAGGAGGTTAGAGGGAGAGCGAGGGGGTGTAGGGTGTGGAGGAGGTTAGAGGGAGAGGGAGAGGGAGAGGGTGTAGGGTGCGGAGGAGGTTAGAGGGAGAAGGAGGGGGTGTAGGGTGTGGAGGAGGTTAGAGGGAGAGGGAGGGGCTGTAGGGTGTGGAGGAGGTTAGAGGGAGAGGGAGGGGCTGTAGGGTGCAGAGGAGGTTAGAGGGAGAGGGAGGGGGTGTAGGGTGTGGAGGAGGTTAGAGGGAGAGGGAGAGGGTGTAGGGTGCGGAGGAGGTTAGAGGGAGAAGGAGGGGGTGTAGGGTGTGGAGGAGGTTAGAGGGAGAGGGAGGGGCTGTAGGGTGTGGAGGAGGTCAGAGGGAGAGGGAGGGGCTGTAGGGTGCAGAGGAGGTTAGAGGGAGATGGAGGGGCAGTAGGGTGCGGAGGAGGTTAGAGGGAGAGGGAGGGGGTGTAGGGTGCGGAGGAGGTTAGAGGGAGAGGGAGGGGGTGTAGGGTGTGGAGGAGATTAGAGGGAGAGGGAGGGGCTGTAGGGTGCAGAAGAGGTTAGAGGGAGAGGGAGGGGGTGTAGGGTGTGGAGGAGGTTAGAGGGAGAGGGAGGGGCTGTAGGGTGCAGAGGAGGTTAGAGGGAGAGGGAGGGGGTGTAGGGTGCGGAGGAGGTTAGAGGGAGAGGGAGGGGGTGTAGGGTGTGGAGGAGGTTAGAGGGAGAGGGAGGGGCTGTAGGGTGCAGAGGAGGTTAGAGGGAGAGGGAGGGGGTGTAGGGTGCGGAGGAGATTAGAGGGAGAGGGAGGGGCTGTAGGGTGCAGAAGAGGTTAGAGGGAGAGGGAGGGGGTGTAGGGTGTGGAGGAGGTTAGAGGGAGAGGGAGGGGCTGTAGGGTGCAGAGGAGGTTAGAGGGAGAGGGAGGGGGTGTAGGGTGCGGAGGAGGTTAGAGGGAGAGGGAGGGGGTGTAGGGTGTGGAGGAGGTTAGAGGGAGAGGGAGGGGCTGTAGGGTGCAGAGGAGGTTAGAGGGAGAGCGAGGGGGTGTAGGGTGTGGAGGAGGTTAGAGGGAGAGCGAGGGGGTGTAGGGTGTGGAGGAGGTTAGAGGGAGAGCGAGGGGTTGTAGGGTGTGGAGGAGGTTAGAGGGAGAGGGAGAGGGAGAGGGTGTAGGGTGCGGAGGAGGTTAGAGGGAGAAGGAGGGGGTGTAGGGTGTGGAGGAGGTTAGAGGGAGAGGGAGGGGCTGTAGGGTGTGGAGGAGGTCAGAGGGAGAGGGAGGGGCTGTAGGGTGCGGAGGAGGTTAGAGGGAGATGGAGGGGCAGTAGGGTGCGGAGGAGGTTAGAGGGAGAGGGAGGGGGTGTAGGGTGCGGAGGAGGTTAGAGGGAGAGGGAGGGGGTGTAGGGTGCGGAGGAGGTTAGAGGGAGAGGGAGGGGCTGTAGGGTGCAGAGGAGGTTAGAGGGAGAGGGAGGGGGTGTAGGGTGTGGAGGAGGTTAGAGGGAGAGGGAGGGGGTGTAGGGTGCGGAGGAGGTTAGAGGGAGAGGGAGGGGGTGTGGGGTGTGGAGGAGGTTAGAGGGAGAGGGAGGGGGTGTAGGGTGCGGAGGAGGTTAGAGGAAGAGGGAGGGGGTGTAGGGTGTGGAGGAGGTTAGAGGGAGAGGGAGGGGCTGTAGGGTGCAGAGGAGGTTAGAGGGAGAGGGAGGGGGTGTAGGGTGTGGAGGAGGTTAGCGGGAGAGGGAGGGGGTGTAGGGTGTGGAGGAGGTTAGAGGGAGAGGGTGTAGGGTGCGGAGGAGGTTAGAGGGAGAGGGAGGGGGTGTAGGGTGCGGAGGAGGTTAGAGGGAGAGCGAGGGGGGTGTAGGGTGCGGAAGAGGTTAGAGGGAGAGGGAGGCCGTGTAGGGTGTGGAGGAGGTTAGAGGGAGAGGGAGGGGCTGTAGGGTGCAGAGGAGGTTAGAGGGAGAGGGAGGGGGTGTAGGGTGTGGAGGAGTTTAGAGGGAGAGGGAGAGGGTGTAGGGTGCGGAGGAGGTTAGAGGGAGAGGGAGGGGATGTCGGGTGCGGAGGGGGTTAGAGGGGGAGGGAGGGAGTGTAGGGTGTGGAGGAGGTTAGAGGGAGAGGGTGTAGGGTGCGGAGGAGGTTAGAGGGAGAGGGAGGGGGTGTAGGGTGTGGAGGAGTTTAGAGGGAGACGGTGTAGGGTGCGGAGGAGGTTAGAGGGAGAGGGAGGGGGTGTAGGGTGTGGAGGAGGTTAGAGGGAGAGGGAGGGTGTGTAGGGTGCGGAGGAGGTTAGAGGGAGAGGGAGGGGGTGTAGGGTGTGGAGGAGGTTAGAGTGAGAGCGAGAGGGTGTAGGGTGCGGAGGAGGTTAGAGGGAGAAGGAGGGGGTGTAGGGTGTGGAGGAGGTTAGAGGGAGAGGGAGGGGCTGTAGGGTGCGGAGGAGGTTAGAGGGAGAGGGAGGGGCTGTAGGGTGTGGAGGAGGTTAGAGGGAGAGGAAGGGGGTGTAGGGGAGTGGAGGAGGTTAGAGGGAGAGGGAGGGGGTGTAGGGTACGGAGGAGGTTAGAGGGAGAGGGAGGGGGTGTAGGGTGTGGAGGAGGTTAGAGGGAGAGGGAGGGGCTGTAGGGTGCAGAGGAGGTTAGAGGGAGAGGGAGGGGGTGTAGGGTGTGGAGGAGGTTAGAGGGAGAGGGAGAGGGAGAGGGTGTAGGGTGCGGAGGAGGTTAGAGGGAGAAGGAGGGGGTGTAGGGTGTGGAGGAGGTTAGAGGGAGAGGGAGGGGCTGTAGGGTGTGGAGGAGGTCAGAGGGAGAGGGAGGGGCTGTAGGGTGCAGAGGAGGTTAGAGGGAGATGGAGGGGCAGTAGGGTGCGGAGGAGGTTAGAGGGAGAGGAAGGGGGTGTAGGGGAGTGGAGGAGGTTAGAGGGAGAGGGAGGGGGTGTAGGGTACGGAGGAGGTTAGAGGGAGAGGGAGGGGGTGTAGGGTGTGGAGGAGGTTAGAGGGAGAGGGAGGGGCTGTAGGGTGCAGAGGAGGTTAGAGGGAGAGGGAGGGGGTGTAGGGTGTGGAGGAGGTTAGAGGGAGAGGGAGAGGGAGAGGGTGTAGGGTGCGGAGGAGGTTAGAGGGAGAAGGAGGGGGTGTAGGGTGTGGAGGAGGTTAGAGGGAGAGGGAGGGGCTGTAGGGTGTGGAGGAGGTCAGAGGGAGAGGGAGGGGCTGTAGGGTGCAGAGGAGGTTAGAGGGAGATGGAGGGGCAGTAGGGTGCGGAGGAGGTTAGAGGGAGAGGGAGGGGGTGTAGGGTGCGGAGGAGGTTAGAGGGAGAGGGAGGGGGTGTAGGGTGTGGAGGAGATTAGAGGGAGAGGGAGGGGCTGTAGGGTGCAGAAGAGGTTAGAGGGAGAGGGAGGGGGTGTAGGGTGTGGAGGAGGTTAGAGGGAGAGGGAGGGGCTGTAGGGTGCAGAGGAGGTTAGAGTGAGAGGGAGGGGGTGTAGGGTGCGGAGGAGGTTAGAGGGAGAGGGAGGGGGTGTAGGGTGTGGAGGAGGTTAGAGGGAGAGGGAGGGGCTGTAGGGTGCAGAGGAGGTTAGAGGGAGAGCGAGGGGGTGTAGGGTGTGGAGGAGGTTAGAGGGAGAGGGAGAGGGAGAGGGTGTAGGGTGCGGAGGAGGTTAGAGGGAGAAGGAGGGGGTGTAGGGTGTGGAGGAGGTTAGAGGGAGAGGGAGGGGCTGTAGGGTGTGGAGGAGGTCAGAGGGAGAGGGAGGGGCTGTAGGGTGCGGAGGAGGTTAGAGGGAGATGGAGGGGCAGTAGGGTGCGGAGGAGGTTAGAGGGAGAGGGAGGGGGTGTAGGGTGCGGAGGAGGTTAGAGGGAGAGGGAGGGGGTGTAGGGTGCGGAGGAGGTTAGAGGGAGAGGGAGGGGCTGTAGGGTGCAGAGGAGGTTAGAGGGAGAGGGAGGGGGTGTAGGGTGTGGAGGAGGTTAGAGGGAGAGGGAGGGGGTGTAGGGTGCGGAGGAGGTTAGAGGGAGAGGGAGGGGGTGTGGGGTGTGGAGGAGGTTAGAGGGAGAGGGAGGGGGTGTAGGGTGCGGAGGAGGTTAGAGGAAGAGGGAGGGGGTGTAGGGTGTGGAGGAGGTTAGAGGGAGAGGGAGGGGCTGTAGGGTGCAGAGGAGGTTAGAGGGAGAGGGAGGGGGTGTAGGGTGTGGAGGAGGTTAGCGGGAGAGGGAGGGGGTGTAGGGTGTGGAGGAGGTTAGAGGGAGAGGGTGTAGGGTGCGGAGGAGGTTAGAGGGAGAGGGAGGGGGTGTAGGGTGCGGAGGAGGTTAGAGGGAGAGCGAGGGGGGTGTAGGGTGCGGAAGAGGTTAGAGGGAGAGGGAGGCCGTGTAGGGTGTGGAGGAGGTTAGAGGGAGAGGGAGGGGCTGTAGGGTGCAGAGGAGGTTAGAGGGAGAGGGAGGGGGTGTAGGGTGTGGAGGAGTTTAGAGGGAGAGGGAGAGGGTGTAGGGTGCGGAGGAGGTTAGAGGGAGAGGGAGGGGATGTCGGGTGCGGAGGGGGTTAGAGGGGGAGGGAGGGAGTGTAGGGTGTGGAGGAGGTTAGAGGGAGAGGGTGTAGGGTGCGGAGGAGGTTAGAGGGAGAGGGAGGGGGTGTAGGGTGCGGAGGAGGTTAGAGGGAGAGCGAGGGGGGTGTAGGGTGCGGAAGAGGTTAGAGGGAGAGGGAGGCAGTGTAGGGTGTGGAGGAGGTTAGAGGGAGAGGGTATAGGGTGCGGAGGAGGTTCGAGGGAGAGGGAGGGGGTGTAGGGTGTGGAGGAGGTTAGAGGGAGAGGGAGCGGGTGTAGGGTGCGGAGGAGGTTAGAGGGAGAGGGAGGGGATGTCGGGTGCGGAGGAGGTTAGAGGGAGAGGGAGGGGGTATCGGGTGTGGAGGAGGTTAGAGGGAGAGGGAGGTGGTGTAGGGTGTGGAGGAGGTTAGAGGGAGAGGGAGGGGGTGTGGGGTGTGGAGGAGATTAGAGGGAGAGGGAGGGGGTGTAGGGTGTGGAGGAGGTTAGAGGGAGAGGGAGCGGTTGTAGGGTGCGGAGGAGGTTAGAGGGAGAGGGAGGGGATGTCGGGTGCGGAGGAGGTTAGAGGGAGAGGGAGGGGGTATCGGGTGTGGAGGAGGTTAGAGGGAGAGGGAGGGGGTGTAGGGTGTGGAGGAGGTTAGAGGGAGAGGGAGGGGGTGTAGGGTGCGGAGGAGGTTAGAGGGAGAGGGAGGGGATGTCGGGTGCGGAGGAGGTTAGAGGGAGAGGGAGGGGGGTGTAGGGTGCGGAGGTGGTTAGAGGGAGAGGGAGGGGATGTAGGGGAATGGAGGAGGTTAGAGGGAGAGGTAGGGGGTGTAGGGTGCAGAGGAGGTTAGAGGGAGAGGGAGGGGCTGTAGGGTGCGGAGGAGGTTAGAGGGAGAGGGAGGGGCTGTAGGGTGCGGAGGAGGTTAGTGGGAGAGGGAGGGGCTGTAGGGTGCGGAGGAGGTTAGAGGGAGAGGGAGAGGGTGTAGGGTGCGGAGGAGGTTACTGGGAGAGGGAGGGGCTGTAGGGTGCGGAGGAGGTTAGAGGGAGAGGGAGAAGGTGTAGGGTGCGGAGGAGGTTAGAGGGAGAGGGAGTTAGGTGTAGGGTGTGGAGGAGTTTAGAGGGAGAGGGAGGGTGTGTAGGGTGTGGAGGAGATTAGAGGGAGAGGGAGGGGGTGTAGGGTGTGGAGGAGATTAGAGGGAGAGGGAGAGGGTGTAGGGTGTGGAGGAGGTTAGAGGGCGAGGGAGAGGGTGTAGGGTGTGGAGGAGGTTAGAGGGAGAGGGAGAGGGTGTAGGGTGCGGAGGAGGTTAGAGGGAGAGGGAGGGGGTGTAGGGTGTGGAGGAGATTAGAGGGAGAGTGAGGGAGTGTAGGGTGCGGAGGAGGTTAGAGGGAGAGGGAGGGGGTGTAGGGTGCGGAGGAGGTTAGAGGGAGATGGAGGGGGTGTAGGGTGCGGAGGAGGTTAGAGGGAGAGGGAGGGGGTGTAGGGTGCGGAGGAGGTTAGAGGGAGAGGGAGGGGGTGTAGGGTGTGGAGGAGGTTAGAGGGAGAGGGAGGGGGTGTAGGGTGCGGAGGAGGTTAGAGGAAGAGGGAGGGGGTGTAGGGTGTGGAGGAGGTTAGAGGGAGAGGGAGGGGCTGTAGGGTGCAGAGGAGGTTAGAGGGAGAGGGAGGGGGTGTAGGGTGTGGAGGAGGTTAGCGGGAGAGGGAGGGGGTGTAGGGTGTGGAGGAGGTTAGAGGGAGAGGGTGTAGGGTGCGGAGGAGGTTAGAGGGAGAGGGAGGCGGGTGTAGGGTGCGGAAGAGGTTAGAGGGAGAGGGAGGCAGTGTAGGGTGTGGAGGAGGTTAGAGGGAGAGGGAGGGGCTGTAGGGTGCAGAGGAGGTTAGAGGGAGAGGGAGGGGGTGTAGGGTGTGGAGGAGTTTAGAGGGAGAGGGAGAGGGTGTAGGGTGCGGAGGAGGTTAGAGGGAGAGGGAGGGGATGTCGGGTGCGGAGGGGGTTAGAGGGGGAGGGAGGGAGTGTAGGGTGTGGAGGAGGTTAGAGGGAGAGGGTGTAGGGTGCGGAGGAGGTTAGAGGGAGAGGGAGGGGGTGTAGGGTGCGGAGGAGGTTAGAGGGAGAGCGAGGGGGGTGTAGGGTGCGGAAGAGGTTAGAGGGAGAGGGAGGCAGTGTAGGGTGTGGAGGAGGTTAGAGGGAGAGGGAGGGGCTGTAGGGTGCAGAGGAGGTTAGAGGGAGAGGGAGGGGTTGTAGGGTGTGGAGGAGGTTAGAGGGAGAGGGTATAGGGTGCGGAGGAGGTTAGAGGGAGAGGGAGTGGGTGTAGGGTGTGGAGGAGGTTAGAGGGAGAGGGAGGGGCTGTAGGGTGCAGAGGAGGTTAGAGGGAGAGGGAGGGGGTGTAGGGTGTGGAGGAGGTTAGAGGGAGAGGGAGGGGGTGTAGGGTGCGGAGGAGGTTAGAGGGAGAGGGAGGGGGTGTAGGGTGTGGAGGAGGTTAGCGGGAGAGGGAGGGGGTGTAGGGTGTGGAGGAGGTTAGAGGGAGAGGGTGTAGGGTGCGGAGGAGGTTAGAGGGAGAGGGAGGGGGTGTAGGGTGCGGAGGAGGTTAGAGGGAGAGCGAGGGGGGTGTAGGGTGCGGAAGAGGTTAGAGGGAGAGGGAGGCAGTGTAGGGTGTGGAGGAGGTTAGAGGGAGAGGGAGGGGCTGTAGGGTGCAGAGGAGGTTAGAGGGAGTGGGAGGGGGTGTAGGGTGTGGAGGAGTTTAGAGGGAGAGGGAGAGGGTGTAGGGTGCGGAGGAGGTTAGAGGGAGAGGGAGGGGATGTCGGGTGCGGAGGGGGTTAGAGGGGGAGGGAGGGAGTGTAGGGTGTGGAGGAGGTTAGAGGGAGAGGGTGTAGGGTGCGGAGGAGGTTAGAGGGAGAGGGAGGGGGTGTAGGGTGCGGAGGAGGTTAGAGGGAGAGCGAGGGGGGTGTAGGGTGCGGAAGAGGTTAGAGGGAGAGGGAGGCAGTGTAGGGTGTGGAGGAGGTTAGAGGGAGAGGGAGGGGCTGTAGGGTGCAGAGGAGGTTAGAGGGAGAGGGAGGGGTTGTAGGGTGTGGAGGAGGTTAGAGGGAGAGGGTATAGGGTGCGGAGGAGGTTAGAGGGAGAGGGAGGGGGTGTAGGGTGTGGAGGAGGTTAGAGGGAGAGGGAGCGGGTGTAGGGTGCGGAGGAGGTTAGAGGGAGAGGGAGGGGATGTCGGGTGCGGAGGAGGTTAGAGGGAGAGGGAGGGGGTATCGGGTGTGGAGGAGGTTAGAGGGAGAGGGTGGGGGTGTAGGGTGTGGAGGAGGTTAGAGGGAGAGGGAGGGGGTGTGGGGTGTGGAGGAGATTAGAGGGAGAGGGAGGGGGTGTAGGGTGTGGAGGAGGTTAGAGGGAGAGGGAGCGGGTGTAGGGTGCGGAGGAGGTTAGAGGGAGAGGGAGGGGATGTCGGGTGCGGAGGAGGTTAGAGGGAGAGGGAGGGGGTATCGGGTGTGGAGGAGGTTAGAGGGAGAGGGAGGGGGTGTAGGGTGTGGAGGAGGTTAGAGGGAGAGGGAGGGGGTGTAGGGTGCGGAGGAGGTTAGAGGGAGAGGGAGGGGATGTCGGGTGCGGAGGAGGTTAGAGGGAGAGGGAGGGGGGTGTAGGGTGCGGAGGTGGTTAGAGGGAGAGGGAGGGGATGTAGGGGAATGGAGGAGGTTAGAGGGAGAGGTAGGGGGTGTAGGGTGCAGAGAAGGTTAGAGGGAGAGGGAGGGGCTGTAGGGTGCGGAGGAGGTTAGAGGGAGAGGGAGGGGCTGTAGGGTGCGGAGGAGGTTAGTGGGAGAGGGAGGGGCTGTAGGGTGCGGAGGAGGTTAGACGGAGAGGGAGAGGGTGTAGGGTGCGGAGGAGGTTACTGGGAGAGGGAGGGGCTGTAGGGTGCGGAGGAGGTTAGAGGGAGAGGGAGAAGGTGTAGGGTGCGGAGGAGGTTAGAGGGAGAGGGAGTTAGGTGTAGGGTGTGGAGGAGTTTAGAGGGAGAGGGAGGGTGTGTAGGGTGTGGAGGAGATTAGAGGGAGAGGGAGGGGGTGTAGGGTGTGGAGGAGATTAGAGGGAGAGGGAGAGGGTGTAGGGTGTGGAGGAGGTTAGAGGGTGAGGTAGGGGGTGTAGGGTGTGGAGGAGGTTAGAGGGCGAGGGAGAGGGTGTAGGGTGTGGAGGAGGTTAGAGGGAGAGGGAGAGGGAGAGGGTGTAGGGTGCGGAGGAGGTTAGAGGGAGAGGGAGGGGGTGTAGGGTGTGGAGGAGATTAGAGGGAGAGTGAGGGAGTGTAGGGTGCGGAGGAGGTTAGAGGGAGAGGGAGGGGGTGTAGGGTGCGGAGGAGGTTAGAGGGAGATGGAGGGGGTGTAGGGTGCGGAGGAGGTTAGAGGGAGAGGGAGGGGGTGTAGGGTGCGGAGGAGGTTAGAGGGAGAGGGAGGGGGTGTAGGGTGCGGAGGAGGTTAGAGGGAGAGGGAGGGGGTCTAGGGTGCGGAGGAGGTTAGAGGGAGAGGGAGGGGGTGTAGGGTGCGGAGGAGGTTAGAGGGAGAGGGAGGGGGTGTAGGGTGCGGAGGAGGTTAGAGGGAGAGG
>NW_026728729.1:25000-26705 GCF_030684315.1 Stegostoma tigrinum
GGGAAGGGAAGCTTAACACCTACTCACTGTGTCCGGAATCTTCTGTATCGTCCCTTCATCCAGGAAGGTCAGCATCAGGCCCAGCGAAGTGACCGTCTCGATTGTCCAGTTCGAGGGGTTTCTGGGGGTGGGGGGGATGTCGAGGGGTATTTTGGGGGGAGGTGTGGTGGGGGCGTGGGGGGGTATGTTGGAGAGGTACGAGACAGAACAAGAACCAGGAAGGGAGCCATTAGAACCCAGCAAGAACCCCCCGAGTGACCACTCGGCCCGAACAGCAGCCGGCACGGGCGGGGGGTGGGGCACATTCGACCCCTCGCTGGCTCAGGGTGGGGGCTGGTCTGCTCGAGGCTCGACACCCCACCCTCCCCGACCTCTCCCCCCTCCTCAGCCTCCTCAACTCTCACCCACCTCCTCACTCTCCCCCACCTCTCCCCCTCCTCACTCTCCTCCACCTCTCACCCCCCCCCCACCCTCCCCCTCCTCTCCCCCTCCTCACCCTACCCCACCTCTCCCCCTCCTCACTCTCCCCAACTCTCACCCCCGTCCGCACCCTCCCCCTCCTCTCCCCCTCCTCACCCTCCCCCACCTCTCCCCCTCCTCACTCTCCCACAACTCTCACCCCCCTCCCCACCCTCCCCCTCCTCTCCCCCTCCTCACCCTCCCCCTCCTCTCCCCCTCCTCACCCTCCCCCACCTCTCCCCCTCCTCACTCTCCCCAACTCTCACCCCCCTCCCCACCCTCCCCCTCCTCTCCCCCTCCTCACCCTCCCCCTCCTCTCCCCTCCTCACCCTCCCCCACCTCTCCCCCTCCTCACTCTCCCCAACTCTCACCACCCTCCCCACGGTCTCCCTCCTCTCTTGCCCCACCACCTCTCCCCCCCTACCTCCCGCTCTCCCCCACCAACCTGCACCCCCACTCACCCACCCACTCAGGGAGAGACTGACCCGAGGCTGCTGGTGATTTTGGAGGCCAGGCTGGCGGGGGCCGAGGCGTGGAATTGCCGGCACTTGCCGAAGTGGGGGGCGGCGGAGGCGAAGGTGCTGCCCGGGATCTGGGAGATGTTGGTCGCGGTGAACTCACACACCACCGTCCCCAGGGACAGCAGGTCGGTCTCGTTCAGATCGGGAACGGCTTTGTTCTGCAACGAGAGGCGGGGGGGGGGTTAGGTACAGGGTAAAGCTCCCTCTACACTGTCCCCCCGCTCCCCCGACCAAACCCTCCCCAGGGACAGCACGGGGTTAGGTACAGGGTAAAGCTCCCTCTACACTGTCCCCCCGCTCCCCCGACCAAACCCTCCCCAGGGACAGCACGGGGTTAGGTACAGGATAAAGCTCCTCTACACTGTCCCCCCTCCACCCCCCCACGAAACCCTCCCCAGGAACAGCACGGAGTTAGGTACAGGGTAAAGCTTCCTCTACACTGTCTGCCCGCACCCGCCCCCCCCCCCCACCTAAACCATCCCCAGGGGCAGCACGGGGTTAGGTACAGGGTAAAGCTCTCTCTACACTGTACCCCCTCCACCCCCCCACCAAACCTCCCCAGGTACAGCATGGGATTAGGTACAGGGTAAAGCTCCCTCTACACCCTTCCCCTCCTACCGCGGCAAACCCTCCCCAGGGACAACCCGGGGTTAGATACGGGGTAAAGCTCCCTCTACACTGTTGCCCTCGCCCCCCCCCACCAAACCCTCCCCAGGGACAACCCG
>NW_026728730.1:0-26595 GCF_030684315.1 Stegostoma tigrinum
CCCAGGTGAACTGAAGGTTGGGGTGGAAGGTGTTGGTGAAGTGGATGAACTGTTCGAGCTCCTCTGGGGAGCATCCCCCCAGACCTCCCACTGACTGAGGACGAACGGTCAGTCCTGAGCAAGGGGCTCACCTTTGTCCCCCTACAACCACACATCAACGAATACCAGTCACGGTCGGACATAGAGCAGTTTTTCCGCCGTCTTCGCCTGCATGCCTACTTCTTCAACCGGGAACCCAACCCTCCTTCCACTGACCCCTTCACCCGCTTCCAACACAAGTCCTCCTCCTGGACACCACCCCCAGGCCTCCTACCCTCCCTCGACCTCGTCATCTCCAACTGCCGTCGAGACATCAACCGCCTCAACCTCTCCACCCCTCTCACCCACTCCAACCTCTCCCCCGCAGAACGGGCAGCCCTCCGCTCCCTCCGCTCCAACCCCAACCTCACCATCAAACCCGCAGACAAGGGTGGCGCAGTGGTAGTATGGCGTACTGACCTCTACATCGCCGAGGCCAGACGCCAACTCTCCGACACCACCTCCTACCGCCTCCTCGATCATGACCCCACACCCGAGCACCAAACCATCATCTCCAACACCATTCATGACCTCATCACCTCAGGGGACCTCCCACCCACAGCCTCCAACCTCATTGTTCCCCAACCCCGCACGGCCCGTTTCTATCTCCTTCCCAAAATCCACAAACCTGCCTGCCCTGGTCGACCCATCGTCTCAGCCTGCTCCTGCCCCACCGAACTCATCTCCACCTATCTGGACTCCATTTTCTCCCCTTTGGTCCAGGAACTCCCCACCTATGTCCATGACACCACCCACGCCCTCCACCTCCTCCAGGACTTCCAATTCCCTGGCCCCCAACACCTCATATTCACCATGGACGTCCAGTCCCTGTACACCTGCATTCCGCATGGAGATGGCCTCAAGGCCCTCCGCTTCTTCCTGTCCCGCAGGCCCGACCAGGCCCCCTCCACCGACACTCTCATCCGCCTAGCGGAACTCGTCCTCACACTCAACAACTTCTCTTTTGACTCCTCCCACTTCCTACAGACTAAGGGGGTGGCCATGGGCACCCGCATGGGCCCCAGCTATGCCTGCCTCTTTGTAGGTTACGTGGAACAGTCCATCTTCCGCACCTACACAGGCCCCAAACCCCACCTCTTCCTCCGGTACATTGATGACTGTATCGGCGCCGCCTCTTGCTCCCCAGAGGAGCTCGAACAGTTCATCCACTTCACCAACACCTTCCATCCCAACCTTCAGTTCACCTGGGCCATCTCCAGCACATCCCTCACCTTCCTGGACCTCTCAGTCTCCATCTCAGGCAACCAGCTTGTAACTGATGTCCATTTCAAGCCCACTGACTCCCACAGCTACCTAGAATACACCTCCTCCCACCCACCCTCCTGCAAAAATTCCATCCCCTATTCCCAATTCCTCCGCCTCTGCCGCATCTGCTCCCACGATAAGACATTCCACTCCCGCACATCCCAGATGTCCAAGTTCTTTAAGGACCGCAACTTTCCCCCCACGGTGATCGAGAACGCCCTTGACCGCGTCTCCCGCATTTCCCGCGACACATCCCTCACACCCCGCCCCCGCCACAACCGCCCCAAGAGGATCCCCCTCGTTCTCACACACCACCCTACCAACCTCCGGATACAACGCATTATCCTCCGACACTTCCGCCATTTACAATCCGACCCCACCACCCAAGACATTTTTCCATCCCCTCCCCTGTCTGCTTTCCGGAGAGACCACTCTCTCCGTGACTCCCTTGTTCGCTCCACACTGCCCTCCAACCCCACCACACCCGGCACCTTCCCCTGCAACCGCAGGAAATGCTACACTTGTCCCCACACCTCCTCCCTCACCCCCATCCCAGGCCCCAAGATGACATTCCACATTAAGCAGAGGTTCACCTGCACATCTGCCAATGTGGTATACTGCATCCACTGTACCCGGTGCGGCTTCCTCTACATTGGGGAAACCAAGCGGAGGCTTGGGGACCGCTTTGCAGAACACCTCCGCTCAGTTCGCAACAAACAACTGCACCTCCCAGTTGCAAACCATTTCCCCCTCCCATTCTCTTGATGACATGTCCATCATGGGCCTCCTGCACTGCCACAATGATGCCACCCGAAGGTTGCAGGAACAGCAACTCATATTCCGCCTGGGAACCCTGCAGCCATATGGTATCAATGTGGACTTCACCAGTTTCAAAATCTCCCCTTCCCCCACTGCATCCCTAAACCAGCCCAGTTCATCCCCTCCCCCCACTGCACCACACAACCAGCCCAGCTCTTCCCCCCCACCCACTGCATCCCAAAACCAGTCCAACCTGTCTCTGCCTCCCTAACCGGTTCTTCCTCTCACCCATCCCTTCCTCCCACCCCAAGCCGCACCCCCAGCTACCTACTAACCTCATCCCACCTCCTTGACCTGTCCGTCTTCCCTGGACTGACCTATCCCCTCCCTACCTCCCCACCTATACTGTCTCCACCTATCTTCTTTTCTCTCCATCTTCGGTCCGCCTCCCCCTCTCTCCCTATTTATTCCAGTTCCCTCCCCCCATCCCCCTCTCTGATGAAGGGTCTAGGCCCGAAACGTCGGCTTTTGTGCTCCTGAGATGCTGCTTGGCCTGCTGTGTTCATCCAGCCTCACATTTTATTATCTTGGAATCTCCAGCATCTGCAGTTCCCATTATCTCTAACTGACAGATGGAGTTCTTTGAATGAATAAAAAGTTCGAGATTGTCATGAAAAAGAGAGGCTTAACGTTAAAAAAAATCAGATGCAAAGACATTACAGAATCAAGTCTAACAGGATGTATAAAAGGAATGTTAAACTCAGAACAAAAGATCAAGAGAAATGATGGTAAGAACGCTTTTGATTTTACACGTATGATTTAAGAGTTCAGGAGTAATGGAGTAACTGGTAGTTTACAAGTTTACTTACCTTGTTATTGACAGGGCATTCACCCCATAATGCAAATTCATGAGAATGTTTGAATTTATCTTGTTTCTTTAATTGGCTTCTAGGCGACAACTCACCAGTTTAGACAAACACTGGGAATGGCTTTAATTCAAGAACTTTGTTCATCCAATTAATTCTCGGCCAATTGGTAGAAATCCCAAAGCAAAAAGCTCTGAGCCAACCACAGAAGTCGAACACAGCAGATGCTGGAAATCTGAAGTAAAAAAAGAAACTACTCAAAATCAAAGTTGAGGGAAGTTGTAGTCTGTTGACGGAGAAGTAGTTTAAATTTCAGCTGAACGACTTTTCAACGTGCTTCCAGTATTTTCTGTTTTTATTAGTCCTGATCCTAAACAATTGGAAAGGTTCGGCAGAATTTTTTGAAGATTTTCTAAGCCAACAGAGCCTTGGTAGATACTGTAAAATATTATCCTTTAACCAATAGCTGTTATCACTGTGACATACATGCTGCTTTCCCTCTTTGATGAGAACAAGACATTGGTTTGAAGCAGAAGACCCTTCTGAGTCAACTTTACTGTCTTATTGTCATCCCAGCTGAAGTGAATATCATTCTCAGAATCAGAATTATGTTGAGTTGCTGAAAAGATCAGCACAAATTTCTTTCACCAACAGTCGATACCTCTGCTGCTGACTTCACAACTTCCTGCTCATTATCTGCTTCCATGAGATCTTTCAGAATGAGTGTATTTTGCCCGGATTGTTCCTGTTCCTGTTGCTGGATACACTGTTTGTTTCAGTTATTGTACTTGAATAAACCCTTGAATTTCTGTGCAGGAAAAAATATTGAATTGCGAGTGTGAATATGTGAATGCTCTTGCTCTGGATTCATTATTCATTTTACCGCTACTTTTTTGGAGGCCCTGCTGTGCTCAGCATTTGTGATTTTGGTATGAGGAGGTTGTATATTGATACTAGAAACTTATTTGAGTTGTCAATCTGCTCCTTTACTCATGACAACTATGCTACATTATGCAATAACTGAGATGATGATTGTGGAAATGTCATTTGAAACAGAATGTAAATAATATAATCATTATATTTCAAACTCACAAAATCTGAATTGACAAAAATGGGTTCACTGAAATTTCTGCTTTTCCTTGCAATTTCTTGTTACATCAAGAATTTTACCCAGAGGTATGAATTCTTACCTTAATTTACAAAGTGAAGTGCCTCAGAAATTTTAAGCGTGACCCAGGTGTCTCAACAGCAAATGAATTACATAATGGAGGTTTTTGTACACCATTGTGTAAACCTACACTATATTGATACTGTCCAAACAGTGAAGAGGAGATCACATACTTCTAATCACTCCCATCTCTAGCAACAGTAAGCAAATGGTATCACAGAGAAATGTACTGCATTGCAGAAATCAGTTCCATATCTGGGGGTGAAATGTACCTCACTGGTTTATTCTGCCTGTCTGTAAACAATAATTGCAGCATTGAACACAGTAAATATTAACAAGGTGGATGTGGATAGTATGTGGTTCAGTGCAGAATTTAGTTGCACTATTTTAATGTTGGGGTTTGCCCTTTCAGGAAGAAAATGTGACAAGAAATTGCATTTGGAAGGTTATGCATCTTTGCAAGTTTCAGGAGGCAATGGAAGAGGGATCACTGAATATTTTCAGAAAGGAGGTAGATAGATTCTTCCTAGGCAAATGAATCAAGTGTTGTCAAGGGTGCATCGAGGTATGGAATTCAAAACAGCAACAGATCAGTCATGATCCACTGAATGGCAGAGCAGGCTGGAGGGGTGGAATGGTTTACTTTTGCACTTACTTTGTATGGCTCTCTGATTTTCAGTTCATGTCGCCCCTGTGAAAAATCATTGTCCAGTGAAATTTCCATGTACTTTTCATTGGCAACATAAACGAGGCTATTTGGTCCTTTGGCTCTGTTCTGGCTTCTTGCTCTTGCGAGGCAATTAACCCGACATCATGCTGTTTCCACCTTGCCTTTTCAATGGACAGCAGTAGATTCGGAAGGGGGCAGTTGGGATACAGCGCTAGAAGCCTCGCTCGTGGACGCAGGTTCCAACCCCAACACAGCAAGGGGCATTTAAATTCAATTCACAAAATATTACCTTTAAGGCTTTCAGCCGGACTGTGCTGAATCTGTGGAATTCTTTGCCACAGAAGTCAGGTCGTCAAATTTGGCATGGATAAGGCAGGAGAATGGGATTGAGAAACATATTAGCCATGATTGAATGGTGGAACAGACTTGATGGGCCAATTAGCTAAATTGTTACTCTAATATCTTATGGTTTTATGGACTTATTAGCCATGGAAGTCATGTTTGTAATGTGGACAGACGAGCTGATTGTCAATCTGCAAATCCTCCTCATGAGCCTGACAGCATGCAGTAAAATTGGCTGAATCTCCTGGTCAGCCACCTCTCAAAAGAAAATTGCAAACTATTGCAGAGATTTTCCAAGAAATGGGGATCAATACAGGAGAAATCCATTGCCCAACCCTCAAAAACAAGGGTGGCAGAAAAGAAAGGCAGAGGCATATATCAGTTATAAATAAGTCATTCCTTTTACCAGTTTTCACTGTAATGTGGGCTGTGAAAGTTCTCATGACCAGTTGCTCACATTGTAGATTCTGTGCTGTCTTGGACATTGAACGTTGTAAAAATGATTAATTCAAGAACAAACAACAGATTGATAGCTACAAAGCTTGTGCACAGTCAGCATGGAAAGAATAACTGCAAAGATATTTCCACTCAAAGGAGAGATAAGGATCTGAGGACACAGCCCCAGACTGAAGAGATAACCATTCAGAACTGAGATGAAGAGGAATATCTTCAGCCAGAAAGTGGTGAATCTGTGGAACTCATTTCAACCGAAAGCTGTGCGAGCCAAGCCATTGAGTGTCTTTAAGAGGGAGGTGTGTTTTTTTATTGGAAGAGGATTGCAAGTTACAAGAAGTCGGCAAAGTCGTGGAGTTAAGAAATATATCACATGTTATCAAATGATGGATGGGGCTAAAAACTCGACTAGCCCAATGGCCTAACTCCTGTTTCTAATAGTCTAATTTCCAAGGGTAAGGGTGATATTCATCATTTAAAATAGTCTGTTGCATCGACATGGAAGCAAACATTCTGTCACTAGATTGTCAATTTAATGCAATTATGGAAGAATAGTTCTTATGTGTATTGAATGTGGCAAGAATGTTTTTGAAAGAGTTGTGGTAATAATGACTGTCTGATCATCCCTTGTTTTGTGACATCAGCTCATCTGTTATTGAAAGGTATGTGCTTTTAGATATATGGCCTGTAGATTTCCTTTCATTGTTTTAGAATGTCTGGCCTGTTGATGTATTCTTACATTTGTACTTTCATCTGACATGGTCTATTTATAATTTCCCTGTTGATGCCAATCTCTGCTGTCTTGTCCAAGTTGCTTTCCTTGCCTCACTGTTTGATTTAAAGCCCTTCAATCTGTTAATGAAATCTGTAGCTTGGGTTGTGAATGGAGTTGTCATTTGGTTCACTGAAGTTTGCATGGAAACCAGCCACATTTCATCTCCCTTCTCAGTGACATTGTCTGTGCTGTGTAGCCTCCGTTGCAGTGCTGTTGTTCTGTCCCCGCTCTAAATTTGTATGGTACGATCTGTCATGGTGGGCAGTCTTCTTTCTGGTTTTGTGTGTCGTGGTATGTAGATGGGGTCTATTTCAGCATGTTTGTTAATTGCATTGGTGGTTTTAAGCCACGTCGTTATGAATTCTCATTCTTGTCTTTGTCTTGCTTGTCCACGTACAATAACTTTGTCCCAGTCAAACTGATATTGTCCTATGTCGGAGTGTATTGAAACAAGGGAGAGTTGGTTGTGCCATTTTGCTGCGAGTTCGTGTTCATGTATCCTGGCGGCGAGTTTCTGTCTGTCTGTCTGATGAAGTGTTTCTCACCCTCTCTACTTCCCGAATGATGTGGCTCAAGGCAGCACTAGTCCCACCATTGTTCAGTTGTAGACCATCCCTGTGGCTTGGCCCCTTCTTTCCCCAATACCAGCTCCAGTGCTCCATGAACCATGTTACACGGTATTTGGGCCCTGCATTCACTTCCTTAATCCTATTTGCCTTGTTCCAATTTGTATGTGACTGAGGTAACATTCCAGAAATTTACTTGGTGCCTAGCTTCTCGTTATTACAATGCAGAACCTTTTTCTTTCTTCTGTCGAAATTCTTGTTATCTGCACAGACCACTGTTGTGAAGTTGGGTGGAGTACTTGTGTATTGGGAGGCGGTAAATTCGAATTTGATGTTTGCAAAATGCTAGGTGTTGCAGAGAGGGAAGCATTGTGTGGCTCTTTAAAAATTATGTGGTTTTGCTTGCTGTGGGATTTAAAATGGATGTCTGCGAGCATCAGCTTGAAAGTTCACAAGTACGCAGACAGTGCCCAAATGGAAACATTTGTATTGAAAGGATGTAAAGTGAGCAGGCCATGCAGCAGCTTATTTTTTAACCAAGACAACAGGCTTTTCAATCTCGCCAATCAATTTGAACCATATTTAGATACCAAAAAGCTACTTTTTTTAAGACTGATAGTTTTGTCAACATAAGACTTAATCCTATTATAAGAAATATCGATATGTCCTCAAGGGTGGAAAAAGATGGCAGTTGGATACTGAGGACAGAGCCACCTGTCATTGGCCAGAGAGAATGACACTCAGCTCTCAAGAGAGAATCACTGGCTCTCACAGCCTCCACTATATGTATCACTTCTACCTGTGATCCAGTCATATCGATTCCATGAATAAACTGTGTTTCTGGAATAGCCAATTTTTCCATTACTCGCACTATTACTTCCCCAGTCTTGATTGGACTTTCTAGCCTTATCTTGCACAGGGGAACACTATTCCTGTCTCCATTTGTTTCACAGACTACCAATCTCTTGAATAATATTTCAGAAGGAGCATAAATATTTTCATCTCTTATTATTCGCGACTGACCAGCTCCCCATATTCCTTAATATTTTCATTTCTTTCCTATTCCCCCTATTCTACCAATATAAATCTTACTCACACAAGTGAAGTATTTGGAAAGATCAGGTGCTATCTTACTCTCCAGCTGTGCACTCTCCACCAGCTCCTCGACTTCTCTTGGGATTTCCTTCACTGCCTTCCACAATCCCATTGGTTTAGCCTCTTTTACCACATCCTTTTCCCCTGTGCCTTTCTTAAACCGCCAGCACTGGGACTTTGTGTCCCCCACCTAACTGCAGTGAAAACACCTGAGGTCATTAACCTCTGTACCACCCTCATCGGTTTCTTTTTTCACATGTGGTGAACTGTTCCCAGTGTGATCTATTTTTCGTTTTTCATTGAAGGATCTCCCTCCTCCCAATTTCCATCCCTCATGGAATGAAATTGCTGTCAAAAGCAAAACTTTGATTTATGCAGTCATGCATATTAATCTGTCAATTCTGCAGCTCTTCTCACTGCTTTAACTTTCTGTTCCTCAACATGAATTCTTGTCATTTCTGGAAGTTTTTCAACTTCTGCAGCATAATAATATCTAAGATCCTCATATGTCATTTCTGTCTTGAATGCTCTCATCCATCCATCGAAGTTGCTCTGCGTTATTCTTTCAAACCTGATAGAAGTCTGATCTGTTTCCTTCCTCACATTTCTGAACCATTGCCTCTGTGCTTCTTGTACCAATTTGTTGGCACTCAAAATAGCCTGCTTAACTTCTTTTTAGTCTCCTGATAGCTCTGACAACGCTGCAAACACCTCACTCGCCCTGCTGACCAACATGTTCTGTATTAAAGATAATAGAAACGCAGATGCTGGAGAATCCGAGGTAACAAGGTGTAGAGCTGGATGAACACAGCAGACCAGGCAGCGTCACAGGAGCAGGAAGTCTGACGTTTCGGGCCTCGACCCAAAGTGTTAGGGTTAGGGAGGATGAAGAGTCTATGCCCGAAACATCAGCCTTCCTGCTCCTGTGAGGCTGCTTGGCCTGCTGTGTTCATCCACCTCTACACCTTGTTATCTTACTCTGAATTAACATTACCCACACAGTCACTGGCCAGTTTGTCTGTTTGGACAATTTCTCCAAGGAAATGGTAAAGGCTTCAACATCTTTTTCATTGAACTTTGGTAATGTTTTGACATATTTCTATACATCCCAAACATGTCTTTCTCTGTGATGGGTTTGCTCATCATCACTTCCATCTTGTCCTTCTACTTGTGTCATTTGAAATCTTCTTGCTTCAAGTTCCAACTTCATCTTTTCCAAATCGAACATTCTTTGCCCTTCTTTATGTTCTGCCATGGCTGTCCTTTCTTTCCCTTGAATTAGGACTCTTCTTTCTCTTTCATTTTCTTCAGCTAAGAATCTTTCATCCCTTTGTTTTCTAACTCCATCCTTTTAAGTTCACTTTGTAACTTCACTTGTCTTATTTGCAATTTAATTTTTTCTAACCACTGCACTTGACTGTTTCTCTGAGAGACCTAAATGTTTGTCCCGAGTTAAACCCAATTTTAGCTCGTTAACTCATTCTGTCTGTCTCAACGTGCTTGGCAAATTTGGGAAGAACCTCTTTAGCAATGTTAAGAGCTATTCCCACATTTGATTTCACCAAAAAGCAATTGAAATAAAACAGATTTGCCACTTCGCGCTACAGTTTTATTTCAAGATCCAGGATACCAGTCCCCAAGTTTCTTCAAATCTGTCCAGATCCTGAGTGAGCCCCAAATCTGTTATAAAGGGGAGGTTGACCCCCTTCTGAGAACTGAAACTGAAACACCCTAAGAGGAGCACCTTGCTCTATCGTCTGTAAAAGGAATGTGAAAAGTAGTTTTCCCTGCTTTTCAGCAAATTCTCGTGGTTAAATAAAGAAGTGATACCTATTGAAGTGGAATAGCCAAAAGAAAACCAGGGAACTGAGGATTTAAGAGAACAACACCCTGGATTTTGTCCAGACTGTACGGTGACAAGATCCTACAGCCTTCAGTCAAGAAGGGAAAACAAGGGAGAAAGATGAAGGGGTTGATGTCCAGTTAGTTTGATGTGACGGGGAAAAGTAAAAGGGAAAACCTATGCAAATAGAGGATCAGGCAGAGGTGCTTAGTTCTGAAAGATTTATAGCGTTAGAACAAAAGATAAGATGATAAAGGATTGATATCATAAAGACTACTCAGAAAGGGACTCTGTGTTTCAGAATGCTATTACCTTCAGGCTAAAATCTTAAGGTGGAAATGGAGATCTTGGCAGGTCAGTGCTGATTAGAAATGAGTGCAAGTTCACCAGATTATGTTGCTTTACATACAAGAATTATTGGGGGAAGTACACAAGCTACCTGTAGGAAGTCATCTCGGTGTGATGAAAACTCAGGCAAAAATAGAGCAGCAATTTTGTTGTCTGGAGATGTGGTCAAATTTTACCGTATCTGTCATACCTGTCAGATGGTAGGAAAGCCACAGACAGCGATAAATGTGGGAACCAGTATTTGCTTGCCATTTTAGATCTGTCTCCCAGGTTTCTGGAGGCAACCCATTTCCAGAATGTCAAAGCAAAAAAGGTTGTGGAGGATTTACTTGCTTTTGATACTCTTTGTGGATTACCCAGTCAGATTCAGTCAGACAAAAGACAAATTTTGCTGCCAAATTATTCGAGGAGATCATGCATAGTTCAGGCATCAAACACTTTAAATCAAGCTGTACCATCCTGAATCCCAGAGAGCATTGGTAATGTGGCATCAGACCCAAAAGACAATGTTGAGGGCTCACTGCGAGGGTTGCCCAAATAATTGGGATAAAGATATCCACTGATATCATTTGCTGTGAGAGATGCTCCAAATGAGTCAACTCACTTTACACCATTTGAATTGATATTCAGACATGAAGTAAGAGGGCCTTTATAATTAATTAAGGAAAAGTCGTTACATGTGAAATCAGAGATCTCGCAGTTAGATTATGTATCTGAGGTAAGAGAATGATTAAACAGCGAAGGTCGATTAACAGGACATCATTTGAAGGTGGCACAGCATGCACTCCATGCACTCAGATCTAACCCTGCTGATAAGGGTGGTGCTGATAAGGGCGGTGCTGTTGTAGTCTGGCATACTGACCTCTACCTTGCAGAGGCTGAGCCAGCTCTCGAAGACCTCCTCCTACCTTCCCCTGGGCCATGACCGCACCATGGCTCATCAGGCCATTGTATTCACAGCGGTTATTCATCTCTTTTGATCCGGTGATCTCCCACAGTCTGCTTCCAAGCTTATAGTTCCACAACCCCGCACAGCTCGTTTCTACCTCCTGCCAAAAATCCACAAACAGGACTGTCCAGGTAGACCCATCGTTTCAGTCTACTCCTGCCACACAGAACTCATCTCTTCCAACTTTGACTCAGTCTTCTCCCCCACCACCCTGGTCCAATCCCTACCCACATACATCCACGATTCATCTGACACCTTATGCCAGTTTCAAAACTTCCAGTTTACCAGCTCCAGCCACCTCCTCTTTACCATGGATGTGCAATCCCTTTACACATCCATTCCCCACCAGGAGGGGCTTAGGGGTCTCCGTTTCTTCCTGGAGCAAAGACCTGAACCATCCCCACCCACCACCCCTTTCCTCCAATTGGCTGAGCTTGTCCTCACCCTCAACAACTTCTCTTTCAACTCCTCACATTTTCTTCAGCTGAGAGGGGTTGCCATGGGGACCCGCATGGGCCCTAGTTATGCCTATCTCTTCATGGGGTACGTGGAACATTCCTTGTTCCAGTCCTATTCCGGCCCCCACCCATAACTCTTTCTCTGGTACAATCGATGATATCATTGGTGCTGCTTCCCTCTCTCGTCTCGAATGGGAAAACTTCATCAATTTCGTCTCCAATTTCCACCCTGCCCTCACTTTCACCTGGTCTATCTCTGACTCCTCCCTTCCCTTCCTCGACATTTCTGTTTACATTCCTGGGGATAGGCTGGCCACTCCTCTCCAGTCCAAACCCACTGACTCCCACAGCGACCTGGACTGTACATCCTCACACCCCACTGTAAAGACACCATCCCATTCTCTCAGTTCCTCCGTCTCCATTGCATATGTTCAGATGAGGCCAACTTCGACAAGTGAGCCTCCGAAACGTCCACGTCTTTGTCAACCAAAGTTAACCCAGCTCTGTTGTCAACAGCCCCCTCAACCAGGTCTGACCCGTCTCCCACACTTCCGCCCTCACCCCTTCTCTTCCCTCCTGCAACAGCCATAGGGTTCCCCTCATCCTCACTGCCCATCCCACAAACATCCACATCCAGAAGATCATCAGATGCCATTTCAGCCACCTCCAGCGAGATGCCACCCCCAGACTCATATTCCCCTCCCCTCCGTTGTCCACCTTCCGCAGAATCTGTTCCCTCCAGGACACCCTGGTCCGTACTTCCTTTACCCCAACACCGCCCCACATCCCTATGGCACCTTCCCCTGTAACCAGCAAAGATGCAACACGTGCCCACTTACCTCCTCCCTCCCCAGTATCCAAGGGCCCAAACACACCCTCCAGGTGAAGCAACACTTCACCTGCACTTCCCAGAATCTAGTCCACTGCATTCGCTGGTCACAAAGTGGTTTCTACACTGGGGCAAACGAAGCGTAGACTTGGCAATTGCTTTGCAGAACATCTATGTTCTACTCGCAAAAAAGAGCCTGAACTACCCGTCGCCTGCCACTTCAATGCACCAACCTGCTCCCTGGCCAACATCTCTGTCTCTGACTTGCTGCAGTGTTCCAGTGAAGCCCAACGCAAGGTGGAGGAACAACACCTCATTTTCTGTTTGGGGACCCTACAGACCTCCAGACTCAATAATGAGTTCAATAATTTTAAGGCCGAAACTCTCGCCTGTCCCAGCCCCCCACCCAACACACCAGGCTTCGTTACCATTCAGCATACCACACACCCCCTGTTGTTAGTCACTAAAAGCCCCCATTAACAACTATTCACCTTCCCTGCCTGATCATTAGCAACACCTTTGTCTGTCCAACTGTCTCTCTCTCTCTTCAGGCTCTATCCAATCATTTACTCGCTACCCCTATATTCTGCACATAAACTGACGTTTTCCCAGCCACTATCAGTTCTGAGGAAGGGTCATCGGACCCGAAGACATCTGTTTTCTCCTTCACAGATGCTGCCAGACCTGTTGAGGTTTTCCAGCAACTTTGTTTTTTTTTCCGAACAAAGCAAGATGCAGATAAGAAATTTAAAATATGTACATTCACCGGGGGGGGGGGGGGGGGGGATAAAGTATTGGTTCTGTTGCCAGTGGCAGGAGGTCCCTTCACAACAAGGTTTAGTGGTCCCTATCAGCTTGGAAAGAAGTTATGAGAGGTCAAGTATCTGGCAAAGATGCCAGATAGGAAAATAAAATTAACCAAATATGTCATGAGAACATGCTGAAACATTACCATGACAGGGACAGGGAACCAGAGAAACAGATATTAGTTGCTGACACCGAGTGAGGAATCACATCCAGATGATTTGGATATTGATGATTTTGAGTAGACTGGGATTATACTCATTCAAATCCAGAAGAATGAGGGGAGATCTTACAGAAACATATCAGATTCTGAAGGGGAGAGATAAGGTTGAGGCAGGGAGGTTGCTTCCGCGAGCAGGTGAAAGTAGGACTAGGGAGCATTGCCTGAAAATAAAGGGAAACCAATATAGGACTGAGATTAGGAGGAACTTCTTCACCCAAAGGGTTGTGAATCTGTGGAATTCCCTGCCCAGTGAAGCAGGTGAAGATACCTCACTGAATGTTTTTAAGGCAAGGCTAGATAAATTTTTGAACAGTAAAGGAATTAAGGGTGATGGTGAGTGGGCGGGTAAGTGGAGCTGAGTCTCAAAAAGATCAGCCATGATCTTATTAAATGGCAGGGAAATCTCGAGGGGCCAGATGGCTTACTCCTGCTCCTAATACTTATGTTCTTATGTTCTCACATTGATGTGCCTCAGAATAAACTGAATAATGAGGAAGTCCTGAAGGAATGGAAATGGGTAGTGAGCTATTTGTCCCAGGAACAGAGAAGTGAATGGAAAGACTTGTTATAGTGCTATGAGGACTTAGGTCGAAATAGAATAGGAAGACTAACGTCATTGGCATTAGGTTGACATGGGAAATGCTGTTCCAATAAAATGACATCCCTGCAGGCTTAGTCATCATAAAGTGGCATAGGTTCAGAAGGAAATGCAAGAAATGCTCCAACAACACACCACAGAGATGAGTCAAAGTGAATGGGGTTTAACAATCACGTCACCACTCCATCAAAACTACTTTCCAGCAACTTTGTTTTTTTTCCAAACAAAGCAAGATGCAGATAAGAAATTTAATATATGTACATTCACCAGGGGGGAATAAAGTATTGGTTCTGTTGCCAGTGGCAGGGGATCCCTTCACAACAAGGTTTAGTGGTCCCTATCAGCTTGGAAAGAAGTTATGAGAGGTCACGTATCTGGCAATAATTAAACTACTCTTCACAGCATTCAGTCATGACTCTCTCCACCTAAGCTCTCGTCGCCTGATGTGTCTGGCACACGACCTACCTAACACCCCATCCTGCACACATCTTGCAATCTACATAGTTGGCACCTTACTTCAGACCTACCCAAAACTTTACCTACCTGTGAACCACCTCCTCAACTGATACCCACCTTACGTGTGTCTTCCTGTTTGGATCAGTGATGGCTTTGTTGTCCAACTCAGTCTGACTGGAAGCAGTGCCCAGTACATACATTGTTATTTTGTGTTAGAATATTATATGCGTGGTAATAAGCTTCTGGCATCAGTGATTTTTTTTTCATTTATGTCACTCAAAACTGTCAAACATGATTTGCTTTTTCTAGTTTTTCTTCAAAATACCAGACCATACTCTGAAAGAATTCCAGTGCAAACTATAACAAATACTCAGCTTGATGTCTGTGGCCTTTCTTCTTGACTTCGACATACATGCTTCAGCATTTCAGTTTGTTGTAGTTTGCATTGCCCAACAGTGATGGACAACTAACTATTGGGTCTTGTCACTATCTGCAAATTATTCATGACAGTTTCATTACCGTTTCTGATTACACGATAAACTAACAGCACAGATTGTAGTTTCTTGGATTAATATCAACAGCTATTGAACGAGGGTGGAGCGGACTTAACCCATCTCCTAGGTTCAGAGTTAGTTAGCTACAGGAGCTGGACGGCTGGTCTTCAATGCAGTGTGATGCAAACTGTACCCATCAGCCCTCTGGTGCTAAATGTATATTTAAGGAAGATTGGAAACATTTGGCCATTTACTCAACAGTCACAGTCCTTATTTCTCTGACATGCCTGGATGTGTTTGAAGTGATCCCAGTGATTCATAAACTTGAAGTAAAGCAGCTCGTCTGACAGCAGTTCTTCATCAGTGCTTTTCTCTTACTTTTGTAAATCATAAATCTTCCTCAATTCTTCACTCTATTCTGCTACAAACAAGCCAAGAAAACCAAATGCCTTATTACCAGTCTGCTCAATTTGTTTCCTATCTTCAAAATATGTTTTTGATTTATGTTGCGATTTCACGTCCAGGGGTGATTCTAACATTCTACAATTTGCTTCCATTTAGCTGATCCCATATTGTCTGTCTTTGACCATTTGAATTACATTTATTCAGGGGGTGCATTAGTCACAACACTAACCGCAAGCAGTTTTGTATGCACCCTAGTCTGAAATGCAAACAATCAAACTTCAGTGCATTCATCAGTCTTTGGCAGTAAATTAGCCAAGTAGCTTTCCAATAACTACACATTGTGATAAACGCAACGTTAACTTAATTAAAAATATGCAATCTTGATGTTTATTCGAACAATCTCAAGATGGTCAACAATTAATTTAGCAAGGGCAGTACTTTCTTAAAATCAACACACTGCTGGCTCATGTTAATAAAGTGTGGGGCTGGATGAGCACAGCAGGCCAAGCAGCATCTTCGGAGCACAAAAGCTGACGTTTCTGGGCCTAGACCCTTCATCAGAAAAGGGGGATGGGGAGAGAATTCTGAAAGAAATAGGGAGAGAGGAGGACGCAGACTGAAGATGGACAGAGGAGAAGATAGGTGGAGAGGAGAGTATAGGTGGGGAGGTGTGGAGGGGATAGGTCAGTCCGGGGAGGACAGGCAGGTCAAGGGTGCAGGATGAGGTTAGTAAGTAGGAAATGGAGGTGCGGCTTGAGGTGGGACGAAAGGGTAGGTGAGAGGAAGAACAGGTTAGGCAGGCGGGGACGAGTTGGGCTGGTTTTGGGATGCAGTTGGGGGAGGGGAGATTTTGAAGTTGGTTAAATCCACATTGATACCATTGGGCTGCAGGGTTCCCAAGTGGAATATGAGTTGCAGTTCCTGCAACCTACAGGTGGCATCATTATGGAACTGCAGAAGGCCCAGGATGGACGTGTCATCTAAGGAATGGGAGTTGAAATGGTTCGTGACTGGGAGGTGCAGTTGTTTACTGCGAAACATGCGTACGTGTTCTGCAAAGCGGTGTCCAAGCCTTCGCTTGGTTTCCCGAATGTATAGCAAGCCACGCCGTGTACAGCGGATGCAGTATACCACATTGGTGGATGTGCAGATGAGCATCTGCCTGATGTGGAAAGTCATATTGGGGCCTGGGATGGAGGTGAGGGAGGTGGTGTGGGGACAGGTGTCGCACTTCCTGCGGTTGCAGGGGAAAGTGCCGGGTGCGGTGGGGTTGGAGAGGAGTGTGGAGTGGGACAAGGGAGTCACGGAGAGAGTGGTTTCTCCGGAAGGCAGACAAGGGTGGGATGGGAAAAATGTCTTTAGTGGTGGAGTGGGATTGTAGATGGTGGAAGTGTCGGAGGATGATGCATCGTATCTGGAGGTTGGGAGGGTGGTATAAGAGGACTAGGGGGATTAGTCCTCACATACCACTCTACCAACCTCCGGATACAACGCATCATCCTCCGACACTTCCACCATCTACAATCCCACCCCACCCTTGTCTGCCTTCCGGAGAGACCACTCTCTCCGCAACTCCCTTGTCCGCTCCACACTCCCCTCCAACCCCACCGCACCTGGCACTTTCCCCTGCAACTGCAGGAAGTGCGACACCTGTCCCCACACCACCTCCCTCACCTCCATCCCAGGCCCCAATATGACTTTCCACATCAGGCAGATGCTCATCTGCACATCCACCAATGTGGTATACTGCATCCGCTGTACACGGCGTGGCTTGCTATACATTCGGGAAACCAAGCAGAGGCTTGGGGGCCACTTTGCACAACACCTACGCTCGGTTTGCAGTAAACAACTGCACCTCACAGTCGCGAACCATTTCAACTCCTCCTCCCATTCCTTAGACGACATGTCCATCCTGGGCCTCCTGCAGTGCCATAATGATGCCACCCGTAGGTTGCAGGAACTGCAACTCATAGTCCACTTGGGAACCCTGCAGGCCAACGGTATCAATGTGGGCTTCACAAGCTTCAAAATCTCCGCTCCCCTCCACTGCATCCCAAAACCAGCCCAGCTCATCCCCGCCTGCCCAACCTGTTCTTCCTTTCACCTATCCCCTCCTCCCACCTCAAGCCGCACCTCCATTTCCCCTCCTATACTCTCCTTGCACATATCTTCTCCTCTATCCATCTTCAGTCCGCCTCCCCCTCTCTGCCTATTTATTTCAGAATCCTCTCGCCATCCCCTTTTTCTGATGAAGGGTCTAGGCCCAAAACATCAGCTTTTGTGCTCCTAAATTCATCCAGCTCCACACATTGTTATCTTGAATTCTCCAGCATCTGCAGTTCCCATTATCTCTGATCACAATCTTCACCCAGAGAGTTGTGAGCGCATGGAATAGTTTGCCAGCGGTCGTCGTGGAAGCAGAGTCATGAGTGACATTTAACCGACTGCTAGACATGCGCATGGACAGCAGTGAATTGAGGGGAATACAGGTGAGGTTATTTTATTTTTGAATTTGGATTATTCCATGGCACAACACAGTGGGCCGAAGGGCCTGTACTGTGCTGTACTTTTCTTTGTTCTGCGTTCTATGTTCTAATGCCGGCACATGACAGATTTTATGCTCAAGAGAACTGCAGAAGTGTTTGAAGAAACACAGGTTTATATTCGAAGAAAGTTTTGAGCACAACAGCAGCTGAGTTATGCATTTCAGTTAAAGAAACAACTGGCCAATTGCACAATGCCGAACAGGTACTCGTAACTTACTGGGCACTCCAATAGCCCAGGTACTGGCTAATAAATGAATTCAACATCACTTGGAAACAGATTGAACAGATATTTCATACTCACAGAAAAGCAATTATTTTAACTTTATATGGCACTGCGAGCATCATTTATGTACATATCTTCCAGGGGTACAATATGGCTGGGCGAGCATTGAAATTAGTTGCAGTTCTTTTAACAAATATGAGGGAAATAGTGCATCAGAATAAATCATTAATTCTGAAATAGAAGGGTTGAATGATGAAGGCAAATAAGGATAACTTGAGGACTGGTTCCACTGAGGTCATGAGGAACACAATGTGGTGGTGTGTAAATTAGTGGTCCCATTTCATTTTTGGTTTAACCTCTACAACCCCAACACTGTCTCAAATATCAAATGGCTCAATTAGTTCTTAATGTCATGACCAAAACGAACAAATGAGCCAGTCAAGAAAAACAGAATAATTAAAATCTTTCAAAGTGTCAGTAGCAGAACAAGCGGGTAATATTCCACGAAGCAGAAAACCGGGACCCTAAAGGGTGGAGCTCTTTAAACAAATAAACATTGAGGGATTATCATGCAAAAGATCAGATTCCATAGAACATTTCAGCACAGTACAGGCCCTTTGGCCCTCGATGTTGTGCCGACCTGTCGTACCGATCTCAAGCCCATCTAACCTACACTGTTCCATGTACGTCCATATGCTTATCCAATGACGACATAAATGTACCGAAAGTTGGTGAATCTACTACCGTTGCAGGCAAAGTGTTCCATTCCCTTACTACTCTCTGGGTAAAAAAGCTACCTCTGACATCTGTCCTATATCTTTCACCCTCAATTTAAAGCTATTCCCCCTCGTGCTCGCCGTCACCATCAGAGGAAAAAGGCACTCCCTATCCACCCTATCTAACCCTCTGATTATTTTATATGTTTCAATTAAGTCACCTCTCAAACCTTCTTCTCTCTAATGAAAACAGCCTCAACTCCCTCAGCCTTTCCTCGTAAGACCTTCCCTCCATACCAGGCAACATCCCAGTAAATCTCCCCTGCACCCTTTCCAAAGCTTCCACATCCTTCTTATAATGCAGTGACCAGAACTGTACGCAATACTCCAAGTGCGGCCGCACCAGAGTTTTGTACAGCTGCAGCATAACCTCTTGGTTCCGGAACTCGATCCCTCTATTAATAAAAGCTAAAACACCGTATGCCTTCTTAACAGCCCTGTCAACCTGGGTCGGATTCATGTTTAAAAAAGCTCTAAATATGCTACAGAACTAGAAAAAAGAACAAAGAACAAAGAAAATTACCGCCGTCCAAGCCTGCGCCGATCAAGATTAGATTTTGATTAGATTTCCTGTAGTGTGCAAACAGGCCCTTCGGCCCAACAAGTCCACACCGCCCCTTGAAGCATCCCACCCAGACCCATCCCCCGATAACCCACACACCCCTGAACACTACGGGCAATTTAGCATGGCCGATCCACCTAGCCTGCACATCTTTGGGCTGTGGGAGGAAACCGGAGCACCCGGAGGAAACCCACGCAGACATGGGGAGAAATTGCAAACTCCACACAGACAGTCGCCCGAGGCGGGAATCGAATCCAGGTCCCTGGCACTGTGACGCTGCAGTGCTAACCACTGAGCCACCGTGCCACCGATCCTCTGTCTAAGCCTGTCATTTATTTTCTAAGGGTCTGTATCCCTTTGCTCCCTGCCCATCCATGTACCTGTCCAGATACATCTTAAAAGACACTATCGTGTCTGCATCTACCACATCCGCTGGCAACGCGTTCCAGGCACCCACAATCCTCTGCGTAAAGAACTTTCCAAGCATATCTCCCATAAACTTTCCTCCTCTCACTTTGAACTCATGACCCCCGAGTAATTGATACCTCACTCTGGGAAAAAGCTTCTTGCTATCCACCTTGTCAATACCCCTCATGCTTTTGTAGACCTCAATCAGGTCACCACCCCCATCTCCATCTTTCTAATGAAAATAATCCTAATCTACTCAACCTATCTTTATCGCTCGCGCTTTTGATACCAGGCAATATCCTGGTGAACCTCCTCTGCACCCTCTCCAAAGCATCCACATCCTTTTGGTAATGTGGTGACGAGAACTGCACGCAGTACTCTCAATGTGGCCAAACCAAAGTCTTATACAACTGTAACATGACCTGCCAACTCTTGTACTCAATACCCCGTCCGATGAAGAAAAGCATGCCGTATGCCTCCTTGGCCACTCTATTGACCTGCGTGGCTACTTTCAGGGAACAATGGACCTGAACACCCAGATTTCTCTGTGCATCAATTTTCCCCAGGACTTTTCCATTTACTGTCTGGTTCGCTCTTGAATTAGGTCTTCCAAAATGCATCACCTCACATTTGCCCGGATTGAGCTCCATCTGCCATTTATCTGCCCAACTCTCCAATCTATCCATATTCTGCTGTATCCTCTGACAGTTCCCTTCACTATCTGCTAATCCACCAATCTTTATGTCATCTGCAAACTTGCTGATCAGACCAACTATACCTTCCTCCAAATCATTTACTATATCACAAACAACAGTGGTCCCAGCACAGATCCCTGTGGAACACCACTGGTCACAGGTCTCCAATTTGAGAAACCCCCTTCCACTACTACTCTCTGTCTCCTGTTGCCTAGCCAGTTCTCTGTCCATCTAGCTGGCACACCCTGACTGCTATGAGACTTCACTTTCTCCATCAGCCTGCCATGGAGAACTTTATTAAACGCCTTACTGAAGTCCATGTAAATGACATCTACAGCCTTTCCCTCATCAATCAACTTTGTCATGTTCTCAAAGAATTCTATTAAGTTGGTAAGACATGACCTTCCCTGCACAAAACCATGTTGCCTATCACTGATAAGCCCATTTTCTTCCAAATGGGAATAGATCCTATCCCTCAGGATCTCTCCAGCAACTTCCCTCCCACTGACGTCAGGCTCACCGGTCGAGAATTACCTGGATGATCCATGCTACCCTTCTTCAACAAGGGGACAACATTAGCAATTCTCCAGAACTCCAGGAACACAGATTAACTAAGTTTAACACAGGACATACAAAACAAACATTAAATTGAGAGCCAACGACACAAATATAGATCAAGAGAAATGATCAGAAGAAGACTTCTGATTTTATATATTCGAGTCACGGAGAAACTGCTGGTTTGCAATTTTATTTGCCTCATTATGGACAAGGTTTTCAAGCCTTAATAAGAATTCATCACAACTTCCAAACAAACTTTGTTTAGTTCATGGCCTTACAGACTTAACTTATCAGTTTACACAAATATTAGGAATGGCAGATCTTTATTCATCCAGTTAACTCTCAGACATTTTGTTGACCTCCCAAAGCAACAAGCTTTGCAAGAGCTGAAAAACTGAAGTACGACCAAAAGCTCCTCAAAATCACTCTTGAAGCTAGTTCTGATCTGTGGAAGGAGAAACAGTTACAATTTCCGCTTAAGTGATAATGGGAACTGCAGATGCTGGAGAATCCAAGATAATAAAGTGTGAAGCTGGATGAACACAGCAGGCCAAGCAGCATCTCAGGAGCACAAAAGCTGACGTTTCGGGCCTAGACCCCTCATCAGAGAGGGGGATGGGGTGAGGGTTCTGGAATAAATGGGGAGAGAGGTGGAGGCAGACTGAAGGTGGAGAGAAAAGAAGATAGGTGGAGAGGAGAGTATAGGTGGGGAGGTAGAACCATTTCAACTCCCCCTCCCATTCTTTAGATGACATGAACCATTTCAACTCCCCCTCCCATTCTTTAGATGACATGTCCATCATGGGCCTCCTGCAGTGCCACAATGATGTCATCTGAAGGTTGCAGGAACAGCAACTCATATTCCGCTTGGGAACCCTGCAGCCCAATGGTATCAATGTGGACTTCACCAGCTTCAAGATCTCCCCTTCCCCCACCGCATCCCAAAACCAACCCAGTTCGCCCCTCCCCCCACTTCACCACACAACCAACCCAGTCTTCTCCACCCCCCACTGCATCCCAAAACCAGCCCAGCCTGTCTCTGCCTCCCTAACCTGTTCTTCCTCTTACCCATCCCTTCCTCCCACCCCAAGCCACACCTCCATTTCCTACCTACTAACCTCATCCCATCTCCTTGACCTGTCCATCTTCCCTGGACTGACCTATCCCCTCCCTACCTCCCCACCTATACTCTCCTCTCCACCTATCTTCTTTTCTCTCCATCTTCGGTCCGCATCCCCCTCTCTCCCTATTTATTCCAGAACCCTCACCCCATCCCCCTCTCTGATGAAGGGTCTCGGCCCGAAACGTCAGCTTTTGTGCTTCTGAGATGCTGCTTGGCCTGCGGTGTTCATCCAGCTTCACACTTTATTATCTACGATTTCAGCTGAATAGCTTTTCAAAATGTTTCCAACATTCTGTTTTCTCCATTAGCCCTGACCCTAATCAATTGGGCAGAATTTTTGAAGGTTTTCTAAACCAATGGAGCCCTAGTAGAAGCTGTAACATATTATCCTTTAACCAATAATTATCACTGTGGCATAAGTGATCCTTTGCCTTTGGGTGAGAACTAGACACTGGGGTGAAGCAGAATGCCCTTCTGAACCAACTTTAATGTTTCATTGTCACCCAACCAGAGTGAACAGCATTCTCAAAATCAGAATCACATTGACCTGCTGGAACGAACGGTACAATTTTTTTCCAAACATCAATCAATACCTCTGCTTGTGAACTCACAGCTTCTGGACCATTAAGTGCTTCCATTAGATCTTTCAAATTGGACGGATTTTGCTCCAGATTGTGGCTGGAAATAGTTTACATACACACTATTTATTTCAATTACTGCAGTATTTTGAACCTTTGAACTTATTTGCAAGAAAATGTCTTGAGTTATATGAATATGAATGCCCCTGGCATGACTACGCATTTATCTTCCCACTATTTTGTGGAGGTCTTAACATATTGAATGAGCCCCCGATCTGTTATCAAGGGGAGTTTGACCCCCTTCTGAGAACTAAAACTGAAACACCCAAAGGGGAGCACCTTGCTCTGTAAAAGGAATGTGAAAAGTGGTGCAGAGATAGTGGGAACTGCAAATGCTGGAAAATCTGTGATAACGAGGTGCAGAGTGGGATGAACACAGCAGGCCAAGTAGCATCAGAGGAGCAGGAAAGCTGACGTTTCGGGCCTAGTAGGGTTTCAGGCCCCGAAATGTCGGCTTTCCTGCTCCTCTTGATGCTGCTTGGTCTGCTGTGTTCATCGAACTCGACACCTTGTTATCTCTGAAAAGTGATACTATCCTGCTTTTCAGAAAACTCTCGTGGTTAAATAAAATAAATCCCCGACCTTCACTTTAAAATCAAAAAGTAACAATTTATTTATTTAAATCTAGCAGCAAACAAAATTAATAAACCTAATGAATCACTTCTAACTGCCAACTATTCCCAAATAAAGCAAGTTTTAAACGGTATGCTATTCCAAGAAACACAAATCCCACTTTTGGAAATATACACACACACATAGGCGAGGCTGTGAGAGCCAGCAATTCTCTCTTGAGAGCTGAAGGCCATTCCCTCTGGCAGATGAGAGGTGGTTCTGTTCTCTGTCTCCAACCGCCATCCTTAAGACACCACTGATTACATAACGTTATTTCTTACAATAGGATTAAGTTTTGTTTTGGAAAACTATCAGTTTAAATGTAATAGTTATTTGGTCACCAAGTACCTGGTTCAAATTGCATTGCTAAATTCAAAAACCAGTTGTCTTGGTTGAAAAAAACTGCTGCATGGCACGAGATAAGAAGGTGTGGAGCAGGATGTACACAGCAGGCCCAGCAGCATCAGAGGAGCATGAAAGCTGACGTTTCAGGTCTGGCCCATCTTTTAAAGAACCACACTATAATTCACTCCCCCCACCACTAGTATTTTGCAAACATCAAATGCTAACTTACTGCCTCCTAATGCACAAGTACTCCACCAACTTCACAACAGTGGTCTGAGCAGACAACAAGAATATAGGTAGAAGAAAGACAAAGGTTCTCCATTGTAAGAACAAGAAACTAGGTACCAAATTATAAAACGTTACAGTTAATAATTTCTGGAATATTACCTCAGTCACATACAAATTGGAACAAGTCAAATCGGATTAAGATCAGATTCCTTTCAGTGTGGAAACAGGCCCTTCGGCCCAGCAAGTCCACAGCAGTCCTTGAAACATCCCACCCAGACCCACCCCCCCTATAACACACACACCTCTGAACACTACGGGCAATTTAGCATGGCCAATCCACCTAGCCTGCACATCTTTGGACTGTGGGAGGAACCAGAGCACCGGGACGGAACCCATGCAGACACGGGGAGAACGTGCAAGACAGACAGTTGCCCCAGGCTGGAATCGAACCCGGGAGCCGAGCGCTGTGAGGCTGCGATGCTAACCACTGAGCCACCGTGCTGCCCTTAAGGAAGTGACTGCAGGGCCCAACTACTGTGTAATATGGTTCATGGAGCACTGGAACCAGTATTGGGGAAAGAAAGGGCGAAATCACAGGAATGGTCTACAAGTGAACACTGGTGGGACTAGTGCTGCCTTGAGCCACATCATGAGGGAAGTAGAGAGGGCGAGAAACACTCCAACGACAGACAGAAACTCGCCGCCAGGATACATGAATTCCAACTCACATCAAACCGCACGACGAACTCTCCCTCGTTTCAATACACTCCGACAGAGAATGGCATCAATTTGACTGGGAAAAAGTTATTGTCCGAGGACAAGCAAGACAAAGACAAGTGTGAGAATTCATAGAGGCATGGTTTTAAAACACCGGTGCAATTAACAAACATGCTGAAATAGACCCCATCTACATGCCACTACGGTACAAAACCAGAAACAAGACTGCCCACCATGACGGACAGTACCATATAAATTCAGAGCGGGACAGAACAACAGCGCTTCAACGGAGGATACACAGCACAGACGATGTCACCGGGAAGGAAGACGAAAGGTTTACATGAAAACCAGCCACATCGTGTAACCAATCAACAACGCCATCCACAACCCGAGATACAGATCTTCATTCACATATTATAGAGCTTTAAATCAAATAGTGAGGCAAATCGAAGAGACAAGACAGCAGAGATTGGCATTAAATGGGAAATAATAAGTAGACCATGTCAGGATGAGATGAAAGTACAAATGTACGAGTACATCAACAGGTTAGATATTCTAAAACGTTGAAAGGAAATCTACAGGCTATGTATCTGAAAGAACATACCTTTCAAAAACAGATGAGCTCATATGACAAAACAAGATTTGATCAGATAGTCATTGTTATTACAACTATCGCGCTACCTCACAAAAATTCTTGCTACCTTCAATTCACATAAGAACTATCCATCCATAATCCCATTAAATTGACAATCGAATGACAGAATGCCCACTTCCAAGTCGATGCAACAGACTATTTTAAATGATGAATATCACCCTTACCCAGGGTAATTAGACCATTAGATACAGTAGTACAGTTGAGCCATTTGGTCAATCGAGTTTGCTCCATCCATCATTTGATAACGTGTGATATACTTCTCAACTCCACTACCCTTCCTACTACCTGTAACTTTTAATCCTCTTCCAATAAAAAAAATTGCTCTCTCTCTTAAACACACTCAATGGCTTGGCATCCACAGCCTTCTGTAGAAATGAGTTCCACAGATTCACCTTCTGGCTGAAGAAATTCCACTTCATCTCAGTTCTGAATGGTTATCTCTTCACTCTGGGGCTGTGTCCTCGGATCCTTATGTTTCCTTTGAATGGAAATATCTTTGCATCTATTCTTTCCAAGCTGGCTGTGCACAAGCTTTGTGGCTATCAAGCTGTTGTTTGCTCTTGAGTTAATCATTTTTACAACGCTCAATTTCCAACACAGCACAGAATCTACACGGCGAACAACTGGTCATGAAAACTTTCACAGACCATATTGCAGTGAAATCTGGTAAAAGAAATGACTTATTTATGAGTGATACATACCTCTGCCTGTCTTTTCTGCCACCCTTGTTTTTGAGGGTTGAGCCATAGATTTCTCCTGGAATGATCTCCATTTATTGGAAAATCATTGCAATAGTTTGCAATTTTCTTTTGAGAGGTGGCTGACCAGGAGATTCAGCCAATTTTAATGCACGCTATCAGGGTCATGAGGAGGTTTTGGAGATTGGCAATCAACTCATCTGACAACGTTACAAATATGACTTCCATGGTTAATAAGTCCATAAAACCATAAGATAGTGGAATGTAATTCAGTCATTCGGCCCATAGAAACTGTACCACTTATCATGGCTGATAAGTTTCTCAAAACCATTCTCCTGCCTTATCCCTGACAAATCTGATGATCTG